>NC_087220.1:8197017-8219517 GCF_015104395.2 Macrobrachium nipponense
GGTCAAAATTTAGATGCAAAAGAAAGGCGTCTGCAATGCAGCTGTAAATAAGGAAGACATTAATATGTTGTGACAAAAGAAAAATGTCTGTTATTCACACTCACTATGGAAATGCCCATCTCTGTAATGGGAACTACTCTGGAAATGCAAATGCAGATGCGACTCAGAATAGCACGAGAGGATCATCTTGCCTGTAGCATTCCATGAATATGCAATGAACTGGCAGAAGTTAAACAGACATAATACGCAACAAAGAAAAGTGGCCAAAAGCAGACAAAGATTAAAAAATCAGTTATTCAAAGTAAAAGAATAAGAACATGCATGCGTTAAAAAGATTAATTATTCACAATTATGAGCATTGTTCATTCTGGTCTATTCGTCGTTCACTTGGCTTAAAAAAAATATATATAGTCGCATTTTAAAAGAAACAATAGTTTTATATATCTGGTTCTTTGCAATTTAGAAGTTCTTGCATTTTTAGGCAATGTCTCCATTTTCCCTCTGCATAGAACACTGGCGAAACTTCACGTTTCTTTTTTATATATTTATATTCACTTCCATGCATCATTAACATTCTCCTTTTTTAATAATCGTATTATTTGTCATTTATCTTAACATGTGTATTATTCTTCCGTCTCTTAGTAAATATTTTTCATTTGTGTTAGCATAATACATCATAGAGACCGAAAGCCAATTTTCTATCTCGAAAAATAAAATAAGATAATCTTAATTTAGTACCATCTCTCTCTCTCTCTCTCTCTCTCTCTCTCTCTCTCTCTCTCTCTCTCTCTCTCTCTCTCTCTCTCTCTCTCTCTCTCTCAGTGTGTATAAAAGTACCTAATATTCTATTATCTTTGTACTTATATGGTGATTTTTAAGTGTTACATTTATGATGAAATTTTCCTTGGGTGTTTGCTCCTGCCTCTGCTTGTTGATTTCATCATTGAGAAGCAATATATAATTCCAGACTTTCATTATAATACTCACAGTTTTTATTGAGGGATTTAAAAGCAATGACATCTTGGTTCATTTAGTAAGATTTTGGTCTTTCGTATAAGTCATTCTACTTATTTCTTCTGCTGAGTGGCTTTGAGAAATGTTCTAAATTGTCACCGTAGTTTCTGTTGCATTGCAGATTTGTATCCAACGCAAGATAGAATAAGTAGACTCATAGTTTATCACTGAACATATATATCAGTCCATATACAACACAGGCCTTATACTCTCTTACGGGAAGAGGAACCTTGTCTCCTTACTCAAGATCACAAGAGCTGAAGGTCATAAATGTCAAGTGGAATAACTTCTCTTGCAATTATTGTTCTTAATGCCCTCCAATCTTTCTATAGACCACTCTACTATAACAGACTGTTATAGTAGTTTGACTATATTGAGACTAAAAAAGGCAAATACCTTCCGTAATGAGGTACTTGAGCCCTTTTCTGTTTTGGATAGGATTATTTTTACTAAACTATTCAATGACAGCATTCAACGTTTTTGAAAAACTCTCTATCGCGAGAGTATATTTTATATTGTACGGGGTCCACAATAATAAAAAAAAAAAAATGTTGCGAGTCCGTGAATAATTTTTAAAACTCGTTACAAAAAGCTTTCGAACCCTTCCTTTGGTTCATCTTCAGTCCAAATGAATAATTAGATACACCATGTACTGAGGTGAATTTATATTCACCTCAGTACATTGTGTATCTAATTATTGTTCATTTGGACTGAAGATGAACCTAGGGAAGGGTTCGAAAGCTTTTTGTAACGAGTTTTAAAAATTATGTACGGACTCGCAACATTTTGTATTACTGTGGACCCCTTAGAATATTCAACATTTTATTAATACTACTCAGAGGCGACATAACAAAGAGCTTTCCAACCTGGGAATTGTACTACCTACGTTTCACGGTTATCACATAACAGTACTTGGCTTTTCAAATACGTATTGTCAAGCACAGAACCAATAAAAACTTCTATATATATATATATATATATATATATATATATATATATATATATATATATATATATATATATATATATATATATATATATATATATATATATATATATGATAACGTCGATTAAGCTATACAGACCTAACATGACATTACAACTCATATTTCAGCACGAAACTAACTTCACACTGACCAGCAAAAGCAAATGCGGTATACGGTAGAGATAGGTCGAAAGCGATCTGGGCCTTACACAATATAAGAGAGTAAAGGTAAACAAAGCATTCACACATATCATAACTGTTATTCGAAATGTGCACACAATAATATAGAACAGCAGATAGCTAGTATATAACAATAATGATTAACGCTTTATTTATAATTACTAAAACGCAACAATAAATGAACAATGAGCAAAGTTAATAAAAATTTTTCTTAATAAATAACTACCTAGCGGTTAATAAACAAGCGAAAATGTGCTTAAGCATATTCTTAAGCATCGGAACAAAAACCTTAAGGCTCCCTGGTGCGGTGCATTGAACCTCTAAAAAGGATAAATTATAAGAAATAATTCACCAATGAATTGGATACATTATAAGAAATAATATACTAAAGAATGAGATAATTTATAAGAAACATATATAGACTAATGAATGGCAGACACAAGACAGCTTTTGATAATTAACGATCTGGTATTCCTGATCTTGTTTGTACCTGAGGCTATCCTCTCCAATTGTACTTTAGTAGCTCCTTGACGATGTTTGTATAAAGACGAAAGCGCTTGGATTCCTGACTATCATTTCCCGTTGTATTCGCATATTTATGAAGTCACGTGCACTACTGTGATTTTTTAAGCATAATGGAAACCACACGCAACTTCTACGCCTTTTCTTTGAATTTTCCGAGCCTTGTTCTATTCGTGACATCCTTCTGTAATGCTCTTATCATCGCTCACAAACTGAAACTCCGACTCAACTTTTTACGGAAGTGCATGAACGAGCAAGTGAAGCCCAAGTCGATTTTACCAGTGAGAATTCTTTGCCTAGCAGAGCGACCTTTCGACGAGTTTCAATGCATCATACTTCAGAAACACATCGACATCACAAAAGTGGAAGTAGATGATGCGTTCCGTACACTTAGAAGCAGACGGTATAGCTTTAATCAGACGGTTCCTGTCGATTGGAAGAATCGATGCTGGATTATTGCTACGGAAAATTGAGAAAGTGCTGCAACCGTCTTGAAAGGAAGCTCCAAGTCAAGCTGAAAAATCTTATTGCTGAAAGCGACTGGACTAAGCATGCCAACGTGGACTTCATGATTAATTTATCTGACAAACCAGTGGATAGTGCTACGACAGCGGCTTTGGGATATGGGTTAAGCTTTGGTGTATTTAATGGTAACCTGGACTGTGTCGACATCTCAAAATCCTTTTGTTATTAAGAAAAATTGAATCAAAACCTATGCCCTGATAATATCAATATTTGTAAAGGTATTGTGTATGGTGCTATGAGTAAACCTTCTCCCCCTAATGTACCCGTGAGATTTCTCCAGGCTTTTAAGAAAATTAAAGAAGACGAAACAGTGAAGGTGACAAAAGCAGATAAATCTAATGCAGTGGTAATTATGAATAAAAGTGACTATATAAGTAAAATAATGACATTGCTAAATGACACTGATACTTATACGAAACTGAGGTCTGACCCTACACAGACAGTTAACTCCCATTTTAATAAACAAATTAAATCCATTTTGAAGGGCTTGGACCATTTAATTAAACAGTTTACACCGCAATGCGCCTCCCTACCTTACATGTATGGTTTAGTCAAGACACATAAAATCAATAACCTTATCAGACCAATCATTAGTTCAGTGGGCTCAGTTTCGTAAAATTTATCTAAATGGCTTGTAAAAATTCTTACACCTTTGGTAGGAAATATTTCTAACACGAATGTTAAAAACAATGTTGATTTTATAAACAAATTGAATAGTTTAAATTTGAATTATGATTTTAATATGGTTAGTTTTGATGTTGTCTCTTTATTTACAAAAGTGTCTGTAGATGACTTACTTGAATATTTGGAAGAGGAATTAGAGCGTCATGACATTCCCTTAAGTGTAGAAAATCTCATTAGTCTCATAAGGTTATGTATCAGAGATAGTAAATTTTGTTTCAATGGGGAATTTTTTGTACAAAAGTTTGGCATGGCCATGGGTAATCCCTTATCTCCTGTCCTTAGCAATATTTACATGGAATTTTTTGAGACAAAACTCTTACCAAGAATTTTGCCCCAAAAAGTTATTTGGTTTAGATACGTGGATGATATCTTCTGTATTTGGCCAGTTCACGAAAACCTCCAGGAATTCCTTAATAATCTCAATAATTTAGTCCCTTCTATAAAATTTACTGTAGAGGAAGAAAGAAATTGTAATTTGAATTTCCTTGATGTAACTGTCCATAGAAATGATAGAAATTTCACCTTTTCAGTCTTTCGAAAATCAACTAATATTGCCTCTTTTGTTCATTACTACTCCAATCACCATCAAAATGTTAAATTCTCTGTTTTTTCTGGGATGTTCCTAAGGGCTTTACGTGTCTGTAGCCCGCAGTTTATTGACGCTGAAATTAAAACTATTTATGATATTGCATTGAAACTTAAATACCCAAGGACTTTTGTAGATGTGGCATGGAAAAGAGCTAGAAAAACATTTTATTCAACTAATGACAAACTTGAATTTAGTAAGCATAACATTCTAAAATTACCTTATGATGAAAGGTTTTTAGATATCCCTAGAATTTTAAAGCTTTTTAACATAAATGTTGTTTTCAGTAATATTAATGTCAAGAGTTTAGTAATCAAAAATTCTCCTAAAGATCTTCCAGGCTGCATATATGAAATTCCTTGCAAAAAGTGTGATAAAATCTATTACGGACAGACCGGTAAATCTCTTTCACAGCGTCTTAAGCAACATCAATATTCTGTGAGAACTGGGCAAATATCGAATGCATTATTTGTACATATGAGAGATTTAGACCATCCTATTAACTGGAGTCAAGCAAGAGCCTTAGTCCCATGTAATGACACAGTTAAAAGGAATATCATTGAATCTTGTTTTATCAAGTCAAATAATAGAAATGTTCTAAATTTAAGTCTTGGTTTATTTAAACTTGATGCTTTCATAATGAAAAAAGTTGTAGATAAATATAAGCAACAAAAGTAATATATTCAGTTTTTACATGTTTTGGACTGTAAAGATACTTTGTAATTTCGGTTAGGGTCAGAATCTGTTTAAGTTTGTGACCGTGTGATATCCGATAATCCTGGATTATCCCTTTTAATTTTTACCCTTTTGATAATTAACCATCTGGTATTCCTGATCTTGTTTGTACCTGAGGCTATCCTCTCCAATTGTACTTTAGTAGCTCCTTGACGATGTCTGAATAAAGACGAAAGCGCTTGGATTCCTGACTATCATTTCCGTGGTATTCGCTTATTTATGAAGTCACGTGCATCTACTGTGATTTTTTAAGCATACATATATATATATATATATATATATATATATATATATATATATATATTATATATATATACATATAAACAGAAGAATTACAGACATTTATCACATCTTCATCCCTGTGAGAAGAGTACTCCTTCTAAGAAGAGTAACGTTTCTACAAAATAGCTCCTGGCATTCTCTGAAAGTAAAGAATGTCACCAGGATGGTCTGAAGCGTCTTATGAAGTATTTCGGACGAAGATCTTATTTAAAGAAAACAGGACGTATTTTTGTTTCTTTACAACACCTGTTGAGGTGTGTCTGTACCTTCCATACTGTTTTTTAACACCTTCCGTAATTTGAATAGTTTTTTGTTTAATTTCTTTAACTTTCATATTTACTTTGTTAGTTACTCCCTGTGTTTTTAACGCTGTAACTAGAAAATATATTGGAACTAACACGAAAGCGCTCTGTTTTATTTTTCCAGTGGCCTTGGAAAAATATATTTTCATACGTTATTACATAACATATAACATATATGTACTTGTAATAGCTACAATGCTTTCGTAACATTCTCGAATTCTTCGCGCTTTTTTGGTTTCGTTTATTACTACAAAGCTTTAAGATCAAGTGCAAGATATATAACGAAATTATGATGCCCAGGAGCGGGAAACGAAGCCGGACCCCAGAATCACAACTTATTAAAGCTGGAATAAGCTATCCTCACCTCTGTAGCTAAGTAGACAATCATTTTGTGGGGTTTTGTTGAAATATGTATAGAATCTACTGGCTACTTTTTACTAGCTACATATGTAATTGTAATAGCTACAATCCCCTCATAAATTCTGTAATTCTTCTGCTTTTGTTGTTATTTTTTTATTTATTTATTTTTTTTTTTTTTTTTCACTACAAAGCCTTAGTAACTAAACCAAGCGCAAGATATAAAAGGAGATTATGATGTCCGGTAGTGGGAAATGAACTCAGGTTCCATTATCACAACGAGGTCAAGTTGCCGACATAACCACGAGAACAAGGTATAGAGAATAAGGCAGAGAGGTACAGTCACTTTGGTCGCGGGGGTAGTTGTGGGGTATTTCCGTGACAGGCCTGGAGGCCAGGGTGGGAGCGGTCAAGGCAAGTACTACCTTGAGAAACTCTAAGTACCTTGGGTCGAAGGGATTAGGCCTGTAAGTGTCCGATGTCCTATTCACTCTGTTATCTTGTATACGTTTGGTGTTATTTTGAATTCATATAGGTCACTGTACTACACATACAAAATCATGGATCGATAATGTTTGGCTTTCTAATATATAATAGAAACCTCAATTAATATGCTTGACAGGACTTAAAAAAATATCCATTAGCATTTGACCTGGCATTTATTTACAAAGGCTTATTTATAATTTTACAATACATTATTTAATAAACTAACATAGATAGACATAGATAACACATAATAGTATCTGGCTTCATAATGGAAATGAAAAATACTTAGCTAAAGTGAAAATTTTTTTTAAATTTTCATGGCATTATTTAGTTAATTTATGCATCTTTTTCTTGTTTTGCCTACTTGATAAAATTTGAGCATTCAGAGCTCTCATCTTAAAAAACATCCGACATCTGACAAAAAACAATATTACTTTAAAAGGCAAGGATACACAATTATTCAATATGGCGTGCCAAGTCGCATAATACTCCATTGCCTGGTCTCAGTGTATTTTCTCCATTGTATGTTTGAAACATTTTTTCCATTTCCTTTAATTTTTCAAAAAACTCAGCACTTGGTTCCGTTAATTTATCATCATGTCGCTCTACTGCACTAATCCAGGTACCTTTCACTTTTTTAAGTTTACATCCTAAGAACTTATAATCGGGAAATTTAGATGCCACATAACCTCCAACATATCGAAGGCCCTTTTCGTCTGCAATATTCTCTAAAGTTCTTCCATGAAATTCATTTTCAAAGTTTTCTGAGTCTTCTTCTGGCATCTTCTCATCTTCACTAGAGGCAAACATCATTGAAGAAATCATAAGCGCTCTTTCAAGATCAGTTTCATTTGAATCATTAATTTCACAACTTTTCTCTTGACTGAACATTCCTTCCGACATATTTGAAGAATCGCACTCCTTCATCGAGTTACAATATTTTCCAGTTATAGAGTTTATTTTGCCAAGTAAATATGACCTAATTCTGTGTTTGATTTCAACTGGCGTAGGATGATCATAAGTTGCACCCATTTGTCTAAGACAGCAAACATGTTTTCCAGTCCATCTTGGTTAAGTCTGGAGATAATTATGTATGATACATCATATTTACTTTTCATCCTATCATGCAACCTTGGCAAGGATTTACATGACACAATAAGTCCCTTTTGGAACTGATAGATCTTATTACTTTTGCAACTCGCATTGTTTCAGTAGTACATTTCATATTGTCAAGGATTTTATTCTGTTCCGTCAGTTGCATCCCATAAGCATGTTTAGAATTTTTTCTGTCATAAGGTACCCTTGAATTGAACATATCAAACCAGGAGTCGGCAAGCTTTATAAAGTCCCTTTTACTTTCCCAGGACATGCTCTTCAAAATTCCCTGACTTCCATAAAAATCCAAAGCTTTTAGATGTTTTTTTCCGAAAGAAGCTGCACTGCTTTCCTCACATTCATACGTCTAAATTTCATTGCTGGGTCTCGCGATCCAAGAAGTTCCTGCTGCAGGTCTCTTTTATATGCACTTTCTTCAAAATGTTTACTGCATATGCGATGAGTAGTAGGGTTATAGTTGTCCTTTCTCTTACAACGATGAACCCATTTCCGTCTTCTTTTCTCATCACGAGGGAATCGGAAAAAGGGCATACCTCCTTTTTTCTACTATTTGAATAACAACCAAACACGGCGCAGTTGTTTGGCATTATTTAAATAATAATTTAGATTATATAAAAAAAATCAAAACTATGGTTGTATTCGATGAATGTAAAAATAAATAAATACAGATGACTGAAGTGACCAGTGATATACATTTGAATGAAACTGTAGCTGAGTGACTTCTCACCATGACCTGGCCTCCAGGTGGCCCGGCTCTTGGGGGGGATAAGCCGCAACCCCCCACAAATGACTCTACCTGACCATTCTATATACCTTGCACGAGAAGGCCAAAAGTCTATTGCCTCTCATACGTACATATACCTGTCGCTTTCAGATATACTTATTAGAGCTGGAGTAGACCCTCCCTCACAATCATTGCCAAGTGGGTAATAATTTTTATAATTTTTTCGGCTGAAATATTGTGTAGAATTTACTGGTTACTGGTACTCGACACAGTACCTTTCCAACGACTCTAGATAGATAGATATATAGATAGATAGATAGATAGACTGACAGATATATGGTCAGAGAATATTGAGAGATGGCTGACAGACATAGAAAGACTACTGTCCATATTTACTCTGAAGTCACTGATTTAGCAGAATGATACAGTTCGATAAATCTCCTATCTTTTGTGATATATATATATATATATATATATATATATATATATATATATATATATATATATATATATATATATATATATATATATATATCACAAAAGATAGGAGATTTATCGAACTGTATCATTCTGCTAAATCAGTGACTTCAGAGTAAATATATATATATATATATATATATATATATATATATATATATATATATATATATATATATATATATATATATATATATATATATATATATATATATATATATATATATATATATATATATATATATATATATATATATATATATATATATACATTACAAGAATCAATTAAAAGAAAATCAAAATCTATTAAGGACTGGAAAGTAAGGCATACAAAGGAGGCAGAGGAACATTAGAGAGAAGAGGAGAGAGATTCGAGAAGGAGGGTAGGTATGGTTATTGGAATGGTGGGAGGGCAGTTGACAAAAAGGCTAGGAACAAGAGAAGGAAAAAAGGATATCTATAAGATTTCAAACTTGAGGAAAAGGCAGTGACAGGATTTGGGTAAATTGGGTGTCATCAAAGTTAGAGATGGAAATGTTTTGTATAAGGATGAATCATTAAGAAGATATGGAGATAGTATTTTGTACAACTTTTAAATATGGAAACTGAGAGAGAGATATAGGGGAAGCACAGAGGGTAGAGGGACTAGTGATAGAGATACAGGATACAGAAGTGAAGCCCACATTAAGTAAGATTAATGGTAAAGCACCAGGTCCATTAGAGTTCCAAAGTGAAACGATCAAATTACTCGGTACGGAGGGGGAGAAATGAATGCAGGATTTATCAAAAGCCATATGGAAAGAGGGACTGTTTCCATATGGCTATTCCACCTCCAATGGAATAGGAGGTGAGTCTAATGATATATATATATATATATATATATATATATATATATATATATATATATATATATATATATATATATATATATATATATATATATATATATATATATATATATATATATATATATATATGTATATACACTAGTAGATAACATGGATTGTGGTAACTACAGGGGAATTAAACTAACCGAGCATAGATTGAAAGTTTTAGAGAGGATACTGGATGATAGGTTAAGAGAGATTGTAAAGATCGGGAATCAGCACTATGGATTCGTGAGGGAAAGAGGGACTGTTGATGCCATTTTCTTAGAAAGACAACAATAGGAAAAGAGGCTAGCAGAAAATCAGGAGCTCCATTGTGCATTTATAGACCTGGAAAAAGCATACGATAGAATCCCAAGAGAAGTGGTGTCTTGGTGTTTGGGGAAGAGGAAAATCCCAGAAAAGTTGATTAGGTTGGTCGAGATGATACATCAAAGAACGAGCACAAAACTAATAACGGCAGTTGGGAAACAGAACACTTTCAAGTTAGCGTTGGATTACACCAGGGTTGAGCAAAAAGCCCATTTTTGTTATTGCTGGTCATGGATATGTTAGCTGAAGAGATCGGGAATGAAGAGCTGTGGTAGTTCTTTTGGTGATATCTGCCAAAAATGAAGACCTACAGAGAAGGGTTGGAGAATGGCAGGAATCTATATAGACGGATAGCATAAAAGTGAATGTAAATAAAACATGTTTTGGTGAGCAGCGAGGAAGAGAGAGGCAGAATAGTAATAAGAGCAATAAGAGGTTCGATTATAAAACAGGTGGAAAAGTTTAAATACTTAGAAGCTACTTTAGGCCAAGAGGATTATATGAGGCTGAAGTTGACAGTAGGATAAAAGCTCCATGGGTGAAGTAGAGAGAGATAGCTGGAGTAGGGTGTTAACAGAAAATGCCAATCAAGCTAAAGGTCAAGAGATAAGACCAGTATTAAAGTATGGATCAGAAACATAGGTTCTAAGAAGAAAAGATGAAGTAAAGCTTGAGAGAAGAGGGATGAGGACGCTGAGGTGGATCATAGGAATATCGAAAAGGTGGTATGGGAATGTGCTGAGGATGGATGATGAGGAGGGAGTGAAGAGGGCTTAGGAGGAACATGTTAGAGGAAGAAGATCGAGAGGGAAACAGAATTAGATGGCGAGATAAAGTGAAGGAAGATATTGTTAGAAGAGGTTTAGTGGAGGATGATGCCTTTGATAGAAGGCAGTGGAGAAGGGGCAATGGGCAACCGACCTCTTGATGTAGAGATTTTGGTGGGAAAGAAGAAGTATATATATTATATATATATATATATATATATATATATATATATATATATATATATATATATGTATATATATATATATATATATATATATATATATATATATATATATATATATATATATATATATATATATATATATATACATACATGTGTGTGTGTATGTGTGTAGGGGTCAGGTACCCCAACGCCTCCGGTACACTTGATATTTAATGAGGGACCTGAAGAATACAGATGTGTGGGTTTCTAGCCAATGGATCTATTGCAGTTCAAAATTATGCAGATGAAAGTGATAATCATTTCATACATTTATTAGCCATTTCTTGAATTACATCATAGGATTTCTTAATTGTACAGCGAAGGACCTGCTAAAATTGTCTGAATGCTCTCAGGGTTCTATTGAACTTTTTGAAAAAATCCCTTCTTACTAATATGATGATGATTTCAACACTTTCTGCTTTGACGGCAGATGTATTAACATATTACATAGAAACAGACATTTATAATAGTTATAATGTCACCAATCAATTCTTCGATTTTTGGGGGGATACCCTACATCGCAGGCTTTGACTCATAAATGAGAAATAAATTAATAATGTCTTCCACCCACTTATGAATTGAACTATTGTATAGATCGGAGATTGAAATTGCTATGACACAGTCTGTTACGAAATGGGATAAAAGCCCTTTTCATCATATGCATCCTTAAGAATATAAATGATGAAAAGTAATTATTTACTTTTCCTATTTCCTCGCTGCAATAAGAGTATCCGGCATATTTTGCTGGAAAGCTAAGTTAACCAGAATTATGTTCGTAAAAGCTAAATAACCTCTTTAGATTTATATTCGCAAGGAATTTTAGGTGAATCCAATGTACCTATATAATCGGATCACTTCGACTCTCACTCTAGTATTCGATATTAAATCAAAGCGATCAATCTGTATCTAATATTACTATTTTGTTATTGGTCTCATGCGCTCATTATAGTAATTATTATTACAACACCAATAATTCATTTCAAACGTTCAAAAAGTAATTTTCAATTTCGAAAATACTGTGATTCAAATTCATATGGCAGAATCAGAGGGAGAGCAGAAATTGCATAAACGAACTCTGAAAGATACGGGGGAAAATCTGAGACTCAAGTGACAGAGTTAATGAATAAAAAGTTCGAGATATATCGGATTTTCTAGTAATTTGGGCGTGCTAACAGAAGAGAAAACCAAAGACGTAATATAAAAAGCATGTTTAAAGTAATACAGATAGAGAAAGAGAAATGCAGAAGAAAGCAGGTGAGATATTAGTGTGGAAAGAATGTGAAGATTCAGTTAAGGAGGAGAGATGTCATGGAATGGGGAAATTTGTGATTAAATAAAAGACAAAACTAGGAAAACGGATGATAAACTGTAATAAATTCAGCTGATAAAAAACGACGGGTTGGTAGAGAAAAGAAACATTGGTGAAGATACTGAATGAATAATAAAAAAAAAATAAAAAAAAAACTAGAGATGTGTGGGAGTCAGGGACCAGTACACAAATGAAATTATCGAGGAATGCAAAAAAAAAAGAAGACAAATTGAGGTTATAAAGTTTCTTAGCGAAAAGAGAGAGAGAGAAAAAAAAAGAATGTATGAGAAGTAATGAGCAAGCATCCGGAGAGAATGAAAATCTTTTTCTCTGAAAAGGAGACGTGACGGAGAAAAAGGTTCTTGTGGTTGAAATGAGTAAATAAGAAGTATTTCAAAATAGAAAATAGACTACGCTAGGAATAATTAATTAAAGACCGGCGGGAGTAAGAGCTGATGATAAAAAGAGCAATTTAGAGATAGTCGTGAAATATAATAATAAAAATGTGATATTCAAGTCTCTTTGAACATTTCATTTAAATTTCAACTATGCTTTTATTAAAATGCTCTAAAAAGTAAAAGAAATATTTTTTTGTGAGTTGGCAGGTTTATTTTACAATTAATCGTGTCTAAAATTAAAAGAGTGTGTGTCAAACTTGGAAGTAAATGCATGAAGAAAAGAAACATATCATTTATTTCCTGCAGCATTCCCTTCCATGTCTGGCCCCCACGCTTTTATTTTTGTAGACATGAAAAAAGTATTTTTTTACTTAGTAGAGCGTTTTAATACAAGCATGTTTAAACTTTTTATTTTTATTTTTATTTGATGCTAAATCTGTCAAAGTAAATGTAGACCAGAGTGATTAAAATGCATTAGCGTCCATAAAATGGTAAAAACCATGATTCATTTTCTATGCATTCTGGGAAAATTAATGTTTTATGTATTTGGAACCCGATTTCATTTTGAAAACTTATTTCACGCAGTGAGTGACTTTAAAATACAGTGATACAACTGCAAAACTGATAAAGCTAATAGTTGTATAGAAAAAAAATTTGGTCTTTTAGATCTTTTATTTATGCATATTTCAGCTTGTTCAGTGTCTGTATATGACTGTAACTGAGCAAGTCAAGAAAACTACCAGGGCAGATGTAACTACCAATTAGGTCATGTACGAGAAGAATGTAACTGTAATATTAGATCGAAGTAGTCCAGATAAAATAAACCTCAACAGTTCTTTTCTTTTTTTAATGGAAATCCCAAACGCTCAGTAATCTGTCAGACTGATTCAGAGAGGTAGATAATATTGCATATTTATTCCTTCGTTCGAAATGTAATACGGAAATTCCTTGCAAAATTGTCTATGGTAGCAGAGGTAATGATACGATTAGAGGGAGATCAGAGACGGAAAATGAAGATAATTATATTACTAGTGGTGGTGTAAAACTTGGAATAGAGTGGCACAAGTCTTCTACTTCCCTACTGGTGATCAAAATGAACACTTGAAAAGGAAAATCAAAACAAAGGCAGAGAAAGAGTGAGGAAATTGCCGTCGATTCCCTTAGAAAGATTTCTGAATAGAATTTTGAAAGGAGATATGAAAAAAAAAGATTTGAATACAGAATATTCATTACTCGCTGATTACTTCCCATTTACTGACTCTAAGGACTTTTGCCCTGAGATAGACAACAAACAAAGTCGTTTTCAAAACATGTCGCCATCTAAGCTTTTCTAAACGGGCACTGGATGCACAGTCTCCGGAAGAGAAAATCAATTACTCGTTTCTTTCTGTTCTTCGTCACATAGGGCGTCTATCGAGTGGTATATAGTGAAAGAGCAAAACTTCTTCAAGTACAACCTAACGGCGACGGAAAGGGATATTTTCACATGGATATAGACTGTACAATGTTCTCATAATCATGAGAATCTTTAAGAACTTGAAGGGAAAAGTTGTCTAAGCAATTAAAACGGAACGAATTAAGAAACTGATGGGTAACATTTTTCTCCTTTTGTATAAAAAATGACGAAGTTTTGCGAAAAAAGCGATGGAGAGAAATAGTGACAGAATAGGAAAATACACTTTTATATTTTAGGTAATCTGATCTTATATAAATTAGCGTTTGCTCAGCTGACTCCTCTATTCTCTACTAAATATTGAGAATTGTGGAAAGCATCTTCAAAAGGCAAATAGAGAAAAAATGAACGACGATGTTTAATATGTTAAAGGATACGTTAAAGAAATGGTGGGTGAAAAAAAATATTATGTTCTTCTTAGAAGTGATGAATAAAGATTTATTTTTTTAGAGGCATAAGTGATTCAAATATTCGTTTGACTTCCGGCTTTGCAATTAACTGACTTGAATGGTTGCATCCTTTGCCTTTCCGGGTAATATTACCGTCATTTTCAAACGATATGTTGTGATCATCATAAAAACAATCGAGTTTTCTGTCCTATGTTGGCCTCAGCCACGGCTCATAAAACTCTTAGCCGCGGTTCGGTGGTGACCTATGTTGTTGGTACCTATAGTTCTGCAGAAGTACGATTTATGTCAAGTTTAACCAGTTTACCTTAAATAAAATAAAATCAATTGTGGCTAGAAGGCTGCAATTTAGTATATTTGATGATTGGAGGGTGGATAATCAATATATCAATTTTCATCCCTCTAGCCTCAGTCATCTTCAAGATCTGAAGGTGGACAGAGAAAGTGAGGATGGCAAGACAAATAGCCATCTCATTAGTTTTCTTTTACTTATTGTTGCAAAATGTTAACGAAATTTCATAATTTCTACTAATTCTTAGTGTCAGTATTACTGTTATTACTATTAATAAACAGAACATGAACTACATTTATACCGAGAAAGCCCGCAGACGGGTGAATGAAAGTTAAGATTCTAAGGAATATGGTGTTCATTAGAAAGAAGTAACAGAAGGTAATAGGAAATACAAAATGGAGAGATAAGTTATTATAAAATAACGAAACTAATTAACAAATTAATTATAAATAGATTAAAACGTAAGGAGAGCTGTTTTAGGTTACATAAAGTAGCACCACTCCAACAACAACAAAATCCAGTGTTGGCGTAAAGTCTAGTCAGGAGTAAAACGTATAAACAGAAGCCAGGAGTAGCCCAAGGTGATGGAACGGAGGAATAGGACAACAAGACAAAGAAGAAATGGAATCAAGGCGAAGCGTGATCATGCAAGAAGGAAAAAGTTTCAGACTGATCCGAGAGAGAGAGAGAGAGAGAGAGAGAGAGAGAGAGAGAGAGAGAGAGAGAGAGAGAGAGAGAGAATTTTAACAACGCAGTGATGACATTTAAATTAGTGAACCATTTCTTCTTTATCCTAAATCCAAACTCAGAGTAATTTTTAATTCATTTTCTTTACAATTGCTTTCTGCTCTTTTTCCAGGATCGATATCATCAGAGGAGGAATGAATGTAATAACAAGTGTATAAAAAAATAATGCTTACCAGAGCTCCGGCTCTAGGACAAACAACATTTGCAAAGACAGAAAGAAGAAATATCATCTTTAATGTCATTGGAGCCATTTAGTTACTGCCGTTCGAGGGATGGAAATCAATGATACCTTTTTGTGGAGTGACTGGCACATCATTAAAACTTGGGCCTCTCTTCAAGATTTCGAAATGTAAGACGAAAATATTATACTATCGCACTGCAAGAGACGTTTTCGACTTCGAAAGGAGAGAAAACAAAGAAACACTCTTCTTCAGGGAAGCATATTTCAGTATTCACGCATTATGAAATTTCCCATCATCTCGGGTGTCGGTAATCTTAGGTACGAATGCAGTTCTACTGCTGCTCGAGTGATACCAATACACTTTATTATATTGCAATGATTGATTGGCAGTACATCAAAACTTTGCCTCTCTTTGATGTATCAGGTGAATAGGCAAAATCTACTCATTATTCAACTGCAACGGTGGACTAATTTTTGAAGAGTAGAAAAGTTTGTGGAATTATCTGTCCTCTCTTTCCGAAAATATATTTCAAATTTACGTTAGAGGACTATCAAACCCAAGAGTTAGTTGTCCGTACTCGTCTCGATGACAATATTCAAGATGAAGTTGCAAACTAAGATTCCTTTATATGAATATAATTTAAATTTATTATCCAGTTTTCCATATAGAAACATAAGTTAGTTCACTAGTTGCTGCAGAATTACTTGACAAGAGAATGTGTAAAAAAAGAATGCAAACATGTATGTTTTTGAATATACAACATCCAGGTGTGTTTCCCTAATCTATTTTTTTCTTTAAGATTGGAGTGGCAGGGGCATTAAGTCTTATTCGTCACGCTGTCAAGTAAATCATAGATGCCAAGGCGTCTCGTTTTTCAACCCTTAATGTAGTCATAAATCAGATTAGTGTCAAAATAAGTCCAGCATAGTTTCGTTCCGCTTAGCATACCTTTGAAGCTTAAAATTCCATCACGACGCTTTGAATACAATAGCTCTACGTGAATCCACTCCAAAGGAATCCCTTATGGGGCTCTTTGATTAGTGACAGCTAACACGGCACTATACCCTTTAAAATCATCTGCATAGCAATTAACAGGTCCTTCAGACTAATTCATTTAATCCCCTTTAACGACATCCAATAGTCATTAGCACTTCACGCCACCCAGACTTCCTGGCCACCTGCAAATGCCACCTGCCTTCAGCGACAACTCACAGGGAATTTTGGGATAAATATTAAGCGCCACACCTCCTAACCACCATTGCGTAAAACTCCCTAGAGGCACGATAACTCATTAACACCTCCACTAAAGTGGCTATGCACTCAACCCTGTCATAGGCCATTAACTTTGACCTAACCTGAACCCTTTTCACACCTAGTAACTCCGCCCAATCGAAAATTGTTCCCTTTCCAGCACTACCTGGGGATTTGAAGGATCCCTCTTTTTACGGTAGAACAAAAAAAGTTGCCGTTCAAAAACATCTGAGATTGTTGCCACAGACAGGAATATAAGTGCCTAGGATCGCCCTTGCAAATCAGTACAGTAGGGAGCAGTATCAGAGGAAGGAGGCTCTTACCACAATAGTACTATGCCCGTAGCTATCACCTGGACCTCTGTTGTTTACCTTTCGAGTTGAGGGAGACTCATCTAGTCCAGCTTACACTTAAAGCCAACAAGCCCTTCCTAACACATACTCATACTCCAGACGAATCCCACATTCACCACCAAAACCATGCTCTTCCATCTAACAGCCTAGTGTGACCAGTAATCCAAACGCACCCTTACTCGCTCCCTTCACTGGCACTGAGAAGATACCAGCTTCATCAGTCATCATCCTCTATGGCTCACACTACAATGAATGTCAAAGTCCACTGACATACATCAGTGCTGTTGTGTTTAGCTGTGTGTCATTCAATGGTGTTTAGACAGAAACAGTTCCAAAGCTAGGTACCAAATAAGATATCAAAGATGCTATTATTTTGAGTGTTTTTTAACTGTTCAGTATCAGACCCACTACTCTAAGTGTTAACTTGTAGGATTAGTCTAGCTAATTAGTTATCACACTAGTAACTGGCGTGGCACTAGTCAGTGTTTGTAACCTTGTTTAACAGCCTACGGTGCCATGGGGCTCAATAGAAACCGCTGTGATATCCCAAATTGAGCCAAGTCATTGATCTAGTCCATCAATTGATATTTCAGCCGTTGGAGCCAACGAGATCAAGGCTGGCCGGCGACAATACTCACACACACACACACACAGATATATATATATATATATATATATATATATATATATATATATATATATATATATATATATATATATATATATATATATTATATATATATAGCATAGGTACCCGATCAGTTTACATATAGACATTTGGCATGCTTACAGTTTGCCTACGGACGATGTGCCTGCCGGTCACTTTGCCCACTGGACATTATTGTTACCGGACATTATGCCTACGGACAGTTTGACCACTAGCGAGCAATTGTTTCATGAACAACTGAGGGGATTCGTGGTCTTTATCAACTTAGTAAAAAAGTGGCATATTTACCTTATTTTCGACATGTTTCTGTTAAAATAAGAGAAAAATATATACATCCATACATATACATTTATTCCTCCAGCTAGTAGAGAAATAGTATATTTTCGACAAGTGTCTGTTAAAATGGAATACACACACACACATACACAAACACATACATATACACACACGTATATATATATATATATATATATATATATATATATATATATATATATATATATATATATATATATATATATATATACATATATTTCTCCAGCTAGTAAAGGAGTTGGTATATTTTCCTTGATTTAGACAAATTTCTGTCAAAAAGGTCAAAAGATAATAAAATATGTTTATTTATATAAGACAGCATCCTAATTAAACACCACTTCTGCAGGAAAAATATATAAATTTGTTTCCTTTTTTATGTTTTTTTATTATAGTTTTCAGTATAGTCATTTATTCATTATATTTTTTTCACTATTTATATTAATACACTGTTAAATAAATATGAGATAATTAAGATCATCAATGAAAACAACACTCTTTTGTTTATACCAGCGATGTCTTCTATTAATTACTCAAGTCATTACAGCTTTCCCAACAAAGGTGCTTTGTAAAGGAATCGAAAGGGACTCTAACCCTTTCCATTCGAACATCGTGACCCTCAGAGACAAGTTCTTATAAGGAGATTGTAATTAAGATTCATGTTATCTGAGGTCAGCATCCTAATTGCCTTCGTTACATGCACATGGGACAAGTACTTTCGCCTAGGGGCTAGATAACGAGAGCAGAGAAGGAAAATACAGAGAGGAGGAACAATACTTTCGTTATTCCCTTTCCCTGTCTCATATACAGAAACGAACGGTATCGTCGGTCTCTGCTACATATCCCAAAATGCGTGTCTGTATGTATTCCTGATGGAGCAAGATCTGTGTGTGTGTGTGTGTGTGTGTGTCATTTGAAATCCATTCCAGGCCTTTTCTGTGTATAGATTCATCTTCCCATTTAAACAATGAAAAAAAAAGAGGAAATTATTAGACAGCGAAAGTCACCTAAACTTTCACTCGACAGATACAAGAACAGAAATTAGGCTATATTTAGGGAGTTCCTCTACATGGGGATTCCATATTCTGAAAGTATTTTTTAGAGAAATGGAGAGTAAAAGTCTTGACAGCCGATGAGAGAGCATAAATTATCATTTTGAAATTCCAGATAAACCTAACCAAAATGGAGACCAGTTGCTTCAGCACCGACTTTTTCTTTATTGAAGTTCAAAAACGTCCAGCCATGTGGGACAAGAGACCAGATGATTATGACAAAATAGTAAAGGAAGTGCTCGGAGGAACTACTTGAAATTATCTGCAATTCTGATAAAACAAACGAAAAAATCGTTTCTAAGTTTATACTTTTCACATCATATCAGTTTAACCTGCAGTTCAACTCTACCATCATGAATGAAATATACTGCAAATTGATCTCATGCTGAGGTGGCGACAGGGCAAGTTTATCAGTGGTGTTTAAATAGCACATCCTCGCACCTATAGGCATCTCGTGCCCTTACAAATATATGAAAAATGCTGCATGCTCATATTATATTGAAAAAAAAAAAAAAAAAAAAAAAAAAAAAAAAAAAAACTTAATTCCTGTCAAAGGAAAACTTATGCTGATGCTTGTAGTCTTTAGAATCTATGAAATCGTAAGAGAAGTATATTGTTGATTAAACGGTACCTGATATTTGATTTGTATCTTACTTATCTTCCGACGGAATTTACTTATTATTGATTAATTATAGCTATGTTTTTAATTTATTCTTACTTTTAATTAATTGCAGGAGAACTAAAGCTTCGCTAGTCTTGCCTCCCTTATAATAATCTCTTCTTTCAAATATTAGCATCAATAATACGTACTGTCATTCCTCTGAAAGAAAATTTAAAAAGGATTGGTTGAACATGCTAGAAATTCTCAGTAATACCCGACGGTACATGTGAAATACCTGGATCCCATTTACTGAGGTCCTGAAGCCCTCAGAGTCTGATTTGCAAACGGGTTGACTAGCAAAGGAAATCTAAGGCAAACTGAAGTTTCCTGAGCTGGAAGGGAAAATCTGATGAAATAACTGTGAGCGTTTGATGTGCCGAGGATTTTCAAGGTATTGTTGGAGCTTCCTGTTTCCCACTGACATCTATCAGGTTACTCCAGAGTGTTGAGAACCTTCGTTTGGAACTGTCCTGCCTTCTCTTCTTCATAGTAAAATCAACTGACTTTTGGAGGATAATATCTCAGTGATCTTGGTCCAACAGTTCCAGATGTGAACACTGATGCCACATACTCCAAGGCACCGTAATTATAATTCGTTGCAAAGTATCGGCACGAACCTCTGCGTTAGGTCTAGGGGACACTATGATAATAGGGGCAAAATGTAGCTAATACCCATTCACGTAGTTGACCGTAATGATTACAATAAACTGTCGCGATGTTAATGAATTCTTCTTTCTTGAATTATTTAGATACTTCTCTCTCTCTCTCTCTCTCTCTCTCTCTCTCTCTCTCTCTCTCTCTCTCTCTCTCTCTCTCTCTTTATGGCAAAATACCAAAGATTTACCTATTTTTCAAATAGTCTATCAACAGAATTCGGTATCTTAATTTATATTGATATCGATAACGCATCATGACACGAGTTTTATGAGCCTTGGTAATTACCTTCCTTATTAATCGTGTTTCGGTCATTTTAATTAGACCTGTGATTACTGCAAAAAGTTTGTGATGACTAAAAATTTATTTTCGAATCATGTTCACCTAATGTACGCACAGAGACAGGTGCTTAAACACACACACACATACACACACACACATACACACACACACACACATACACCCACACACACTCAAACAAACTCATGTTGTTTGTAAAAATGTCACGTGGAAAGCATTTATTGACAAGCTATCATATATAACAGGCATGGAGAGATGTGTAGATTATTTAGCTAGAGCAAAACCTATATTGTTTTAGATGCAAATATAAAATAAACAATACGTGTCTTGCAAATATTTCAGTTTTATCCGAATAGGTTAAACTTCGGTCATCGAAATCTAAAGTTTTTTTTGGAGCATACAACTCAGCTCATACACATTTATGGTTTGTCGCTTTGAGGAATTGTTCCTAGTGAACCCTGAATTAAATCCCTGTCCGTGACCAGCAAGAATTCCTTTACAAAAACCCGTCGTTTTCTAAGGTGAAAAATTCTCAGACATGTAAAAAGGACGGGTAAAATTTAACATCGTTCGTGAGATGCAAAAATGAAATTTAGTCGCCAAAATTGTGTGAATAACACGAGTCCTCAGACTCCCGTTAACATTGCTGAAACTTTTAAGAGAAAGTTCATAAAATGGATGTTGTGTAATTAGAAAACTGATGTTAACAGTTAAGGGAATTGGAATAAAATCTTAGGCGAAATACTTAGAATAGGTGACATGGCTTCCAACGGGGGAATTCTAAGAAGGTAAAATTTCAAACTTTACAGGTCGCGTTAAGATAGAATGCAAAATAAAGCTGGAAAAAGTCCGAATTCTTAATTGGAAAATGGTTTGGCTGCTCTTTTCTTTAAAAAAAAAAGGCTAAATGAGAGGAATAAAAAGCATTTATAGTAAAGTGTATGTACTCAGTTTGTATATGCAAATGGTTCTTTACTTGATACTGCAATCAATGTGTTGACTTGATGTAATGCTTTTTATTCGTTTCCCAACCACAGAACGGAATATATCGGTAAAATTGTTCCGGACGATATAGGCTGTAAAGATTAAATACACGAAGCGATTTTACGGTGTTTCATAAAATATTCAAAGTTAATTAATTTAGATAAATAAAATATACAAGGCGAATTATGATGGTATACAAGTCAACGCTAATTAGTGTTAGATATACAAGGCGAATTCATGATGATATATTAGCTTCAAAGCGAATTACTATTAGATAAAAGAAATATACCAGGCGATTTTTTGGTGGTATACG
>NC_087220.1:8224517-8260482 GCF_015104395.2 Macrobrachium nipponense
GTTTCCAACCAGGATATTGCTATGGAACGAAGAAAAATATTAGATCAAGGTAACCAGGTAGTTCAGGATGTCAAGGAAAAGACGCGGTGACGTGTGCGGATATTGTCGGGCTTTTGTTTTCTGGGAAGGCATCTGCTGGTAAAGTCAACACTTGGCCGTACAGGACTTCGGTCGGGGATGCATTGATCACTTCGTGTGGTGTTATTCTCAATCCCAGTAGGACCCAGGGTGGTTCTTTTCTTCAACTGCCTCCCTGGCATCTGGCGGTTAGAGAGGCTTTTAATGATCTCTACAGCCTATCGATGATTTAGTTTCTCTGGTGTTGTAGGCGGTGGTATGCGTTATTCTGGTTCCCAAACTATCGGCGAGGCCATTCCAAAAAACAAGAGGTGAAGTTTGCGCCTCTATCGCTGGTGTTGATCCGGGGAGCACCGTGCCAAAACATTAAGTCAGTAAGGGCTTTAACGCAGCTCTCCGTTGTCTGTTATCGAATAATAATATTATACTTCTGATAGCTAATTAACTCAAGAATTAGCCTTCTAGCAATTCCGATAGTCTTTCAATCTCTAATAGCCATATTTTTATATGAGTATATTCTTTACTTTAAGGATCAGCCAAAAATAATAATAACATTGTCTTAAGGTATTTGCGCTTAGAAGTAATTGATGGTGGAAGGATGAAAGAAAGAGATGAGTCACAAAATAAGCACAACAAGGGAAGACAAGAGAATCGCTGCTAAGAGTTTGGAGGAGCGGGAGGTTGTCAAAGGAAGCAAATCGTGGAACTCATGAATAGGCTGTTGATCAACGTTCCAATATGAAAGTGAGGTGTGGATATATAGCACGAATGAAAGAAAAAAATTAAACATTATATGGATGGATTATTCGTTTTATGTAGACAGAGTAAAAGGGTATGGAAATATCAGGCATATAAGTTTTTATTGTGCTTTATTATTCCTATAGTTGTGTGAATTTTCTCTCCTATTATTGTAGATCTATTCACTATTCAATATGCCTTTTGTTAAGAATTCAGCATTGTATTAATTATTTACTTTATGCACTCTCTTTCTTTCCAAGTGCTTTCATCCTCTTATCCCTTCAATCAAAACTGAATTCCATTTTCAGTAATAAGCTACATTTAATCATCTTATATCTTCTTTATCATATAATTTATCATTTTTCTTTCTTCGAGTTTCATTTTATATTATCTCTTCTTTATCTTTTTCCATTCACCATCACATGATATCCCATGAGCAAATTCCCCATTTAAACTTGCCCGGGCAAAATGCTCACTAAAAGTACTAATGGAAAAATAATATCTTCTTTTAGTAGGATATTGTGAAGAGACTCTCTAACATCGATCTTGAGAAGACCCCATCAACTTTAGCAAGACGTCAAGAATCCTCGGGAAGCATTTTAGTATAAAAGTTCCCTTTACTACGTCCTAAATTCGCTGACAGGACATTAATTCATTTTACGGCAGAAGTTGAAGGTGGATAAAAATGGTGGGAGGGGGTTTTTTATGTGGATGGAATAGGGGATGGAAGCTGGTAAGGATGGATGTATTGATGAATGATAGCCCTTCCAACTGTGGAAGAGTCACTATGAGGTGTTGAAAGAGGTGTATTTATATGCATGGAATTCGGAAAGAGGGCAGAATAAGAACCTTTTTCATGAGGAAAATTGCCAGAGATAGACTTGATTACTTGCTTAAGTAAACGTCATCACTATGGGTATTAGAGATTGGAAGACTATCGGAATCATTGCTGATTATGGAGTTGAAACGCTATCAGAATTATTATTATTATTATAAGTAGTAGTAGTAGTAGAAGTAGGAGTAGTATAGAATTAAGAGGACAGTTGCATTTCACAAATGGAAAAATCTGATAGATTCAAATATCAATTATCTGTGTAGAAATTTGCTCGGAAGTATGTCTTCAGTATTACTATCCCAATCGATTCACTACGGTATTTTCCAGACCTCAATGCCAATGTCACTGTTGAAAAGAGAAAATTAACTGGAGAAGGAAATTCAATGAGGATTCCTTTAATCAAGGTCCAATTCACTTTAAATACAGCTCCATTATTGAAATCAAAGCTGACAGGAGGCCAAGCAATTACGGTTGATTGCCTTATGACGTCAGGATTCACGGAAAGGGACTCGCAATTTCCCCTCATTGGATCTTGTCTTTCAGTGAAGAAGATATCCAGCATAAGAACTTAATACTTTTATTCCGTGGGTCATTAATCAATTACCAAATATCAAAATTAAGATGAGAAGAAAGTGGGGAAGTCTTGGTTGCTTGGAAAGTCTTATGAGCTCTAAACAGCCTATCATTCTCCTGACACTTTACCCCACTTACAAGTTGTCTTTGGGCAAAGGCCAGGGAGGGATGAGGTCACTGTTAAAGACTAGTTGATAATAAAGTTAATAAACAATAAATTACAAAAATAACCTTACAAATTGATTCAAATAAATATCCAGGAGAGGCTTTGTGGATCGTCTCATCAGGCCATACAAGGTCCAGAAGACCGCACTGCAAACAGTGGGGTGCAAATCTACAGGTACCCAACGATCCACGATCGTCTTAAATAGTTATAAAAAAATCTCACACATGTAGAAAGCCGCCTTACCTGTCTCCACGAGTTCCAAGAACTCACTGACATGAAAAGGGTCAATCTGCACAAGCTGCAACGCCTGTAGGCAACTCAAAGCACCACAGGAACTGCGAGGGTGGTAGCGTCCGAGAATCTGGGACGTCTACGGATCTCGCACGCCACAAACTGCACCGTTCTATGATGATACTGGCCAACTCGTATGAAATCCTTTCGACAAACGAGGGAAGGGGCGTGACTGGCGGATGCCGCGGGTGACCAAACACCAGCGACGACACACAGGCCAGCGAAGGATTAGAAAAGCCGGGATCCAAAATATAATCTCCTTACAAAAACGGAAGAAGTGATCATAAATTCAGTGGCAAAGCGTAGGCTGTGAAGAGGAACTCGAACTAACTCTGTCACGTATCACCACCCTTACGATCAAGCCTTCTACTCGAGTCAACCCAGCTCATAGGGAAGAAAAATCAAGTTCGTTAATAAGGCACTTCAGTAGTTCACTAATACCGAGGGGAGAAGTGGAGAAGGTGGTAAACAAAACGCCTAAGAAAAACAAAGCAAAACTACAAAATCATATGACTCCCTTACAGAGTTCATCAAACTAAGAAAGAGCTTTAATGTACAATAAACGATAATAGCTTATTAATAAACTTAAACTAAAACAAGATTAAAAGGTTGGACACAACTATTAACAAATTATAATGAAATTACTTTAATCTAATAATTGTCATAAAGAAAAAAAATAGCTAGACAAAATATTAGCATAAAGTCTTCTGTCATAATACTCTCTCTCTCTCTCTCTCTCTCTCTCTCTCTCTCTCTCTCTCTACACACACACACACACACACACACACACACAAGTCTTGAGGATGACATGATATGATCTGATAATGGCCTGGTTAAGGATGGGCAGTCAGACTCATATACAAAAATTATGGCTGAGAACCTCCCTCAGATTGAGTAATAGTTATGTAAACCCTAGGGGGGTTCAGCTTATTTAATTACATTTACACTTTTAAATCATATTGGAAAGAAAGGATAATACCATGTCGGTTGAAAGGGACGTAAGGTTCTCGTAACACAGATAATAATCATCAATGAATTGGAACTTGAAGTAGATGAACAGGTGACCTAAGGTTCGGAGCACATGACGTTTAGGAGGCAAAAGGGAGCTTTGTTTCCCCGGAGCACACGAGGCAGGAATTCAAAATCTATAGCTGCTCAATTGCGAGCCTGTAACGAGAGCAATTGGGGATTGAGCAGAGTACCATTTGGAACGACAATGCCTAATCTACTTACAGCACAAGGCTTTTTTTCTCCTTGCCCGCTGTATACATCGTTAGAATACAAGGTGAGAAGGTAATCAACAACAAACATAAAAAAGTGTGGTAATCACCTATACTACCTAGGCCGAAAGTATCAAAGCAATTTAATTCTTTGTTTTCAAACGTATACTAACCAAGAGTATTGTTTTATCCTTTCAACCTAAACCTATACAATATATGTACTTTATACAACATACAAAGATTGTAAAATTTGTCTCTGAGGAGATTCACAATGTCATACGGTGTGAAGCTGTCTCTCTCCTCTCTCCTCTCTCTCTCTCTCTCTCTCTCTCTCTCGTCTCTCTCTCTCTCTCTCTCTCTCTCTCTCTCTCTCTCTCTCTCTTACACATATACACATACACACACACACACACACATATTTATTACAAGTAACATGTCATTCTTTCATTTACCAACATATCAGTGCTATGAAAGTGACAGAGAGTTTATCGAATATCAGGCTTTTGAAAATATAACATAACTAGGGCCAATGATATTTGATATGAATTTCGAAGAAAAGCAAACAAATATCCTTAAACAATTAAGATTTTATTAATTACAAGCATATGTAGTAAATTCTATACAAAATTATTAAAATATATTGGATTACCGGCGCATTTTTTCACTAATTCATATCAGAGTTGGTCAGTAGGTTGGTTCTTTCTAAAAACTGATGCCTGTAAAAGTAAGCATTAGAGTAGAGAAGGCTCACAGGTTTACATACTTTCAATCGACGGAACGCTAATCAATTGCACGTGAAATATGAGAACTTATTGTTTTATTGAGAGAGGATCCGTCCACACACATACAAACATACACGCATACGGGGTGGGGGCGAGTGTACATTAGCGGGGAAGATTTCCACCATCCTTGTGAACAGCACCTGAAATGTAAGATCCCATAAAACCTTCAACGTTTTATATATGGCTTTATTAATATAGTTTTTTCTTTCCTACATTTGTGTTTTATATATAATAAAATTATTATATCAGCAAATTCCACAGTAAGGACTTATTTCAGGGAAAGAAAAAATAACAAATTAGTAATTTCGTAAGTGACATCTTTAATGTTTAGGGGTAGGTACAGAGCGTTCTTAATTTCCCAACGAAAATGAACGCAGCCGAAAACTGGACATACAGGAGTGGAAGGAAAGTGTTTGGTAAGATGTGTTACCGGAAAGTTCACCTTCCAGGTCACCTTCGGGTAAGTGACATCGCAAATGGTTCGAGTTTTCTTTGACTAATAGGTTCTAATTAGTTACTATCAAATGCTGAATGCAATAAGAAAAATTTTTGCTGAACTCCGAAGGTGAAAGGTTGAGGAAATTAATCAAGCATCCTTGAGGTCAAAGGAACAAAGGGAGCATTTGAGATAAAATCAGAGATATATACTTTGAATTCAGTTAAACTGTTCATCACATAATGAACTCTATTCGTTGTGGCGTTACTAGAATAATACTCTGTAAAGGATGTGGTTTAATTCTCCTGGCCACTGGAAGATTTCAAGTCATCCGTCACTTTTTGCTTATATATCAGAATTCTTATATAACTACCTCTTGAAACAGTGTCCGGGTTCGATTCCCCGCTCTGCCAGGAATTTATTTCTGGTGATAGAAATTCATTTGTCGATGCAGTTAGGATCCCACAAAAAGTTGTAGGTCAGTTGCTAAGTAACCAATTGGTTCCCAGCCACGTAAATATATCTAATGCTTCTTGCAGCCCTAGGAGAGTTGTTCATCAGTTCATTGGTCTGGTAAAACTAAGATTTGCTTAACTCTCACTTTTTCAATTAAAATCCTTCCGCAAAGTTCCGCCTCAGGAAGTCTTCTCGAATATTCCTCCTTCAAGTTTCCAATACCACGATTAATGCTGCTCATCAAAACTGCATCATGAATGGCGGAAGTTACAATGAAGTTTCGATGTTTAAAGTTTGTTTGTGTTGGACAGTAAATGGAGGCTGTTGAAACTCAAGACGTAACGTGTGCCGAAAATTCATTTCACGCAAGAGTGTAATGTTCTTATTTTGGATAAGACATATTAATTGCTCAAAGAATTTATAAGTAGTTATATTTCATTTCAGACTTTTCTCTTGCAAATTGTCAGCAGTAATTATTATTTCCCTATCCAGTTTTAATGACAGTTCGGAGAGCCAGCTAAATGAAATCAGGCACTTATTAATTGTCAGTATTAGATGCAAAATTTTTGTCATTTTTTGTAAAAAAAAAAAAAAAAAAAAAAAAAAAAAAAAAAAAAAAAAAAAAAAAAAAAAAAAAAAAAAAAAAAAAAACACTTTATTAGCTCATTGTAGATCAACAAAATATTTTATGATAACCAACCAGTAAACTTCTGCGACTCAGAATTCTTCCAGATGCAGAATTTATTGAAACAGAAAACAAAGCATAAAACTGTGTGAACGATAGATTTTCGTTAATTGTAACAAAATCGTCATCGGATTTCTATTAGAAACAAATAACATTCCTAGCTAAATGATTATTACCAGGTTTTACTAAAGAACTTTTTTTTTTACTATTTCCTCATCTAATCATTTATTTTCTATAAGAGCATCATATCTGACAAAATATTCAACATGTGCAGAAGTAATAAACTTTTTTGGAGATGAATGAGTAGCTTTTCTCTTTTTAGAGGCAGTTATTTTTTTAATGCTATCAGAATGATACTGATATAAGCAATGCTTATGATAGTGTCTTTAACTTAGGTACCTTTAGACTTCTTTAGATGTAGCTTGGAAGAAGACAAAGAAATCTTTCTATTTAAGTACTAGCAAATCTGAATACAAAATGAACAGAATTTTAATGTTACCTCATGATTAAAGGTTTTTTGCGTGGCTAGGATTTTGACGTTTTTAAACAAATCCAGTTCTCAGTAATTTCTAGATTATCGATCTGGTAATACGAAATTCTCCATTGGATACTTTTGGTTACATAAACCGAATTCCTTGCAAAAAGAAAGAACGCTTAAGCATATTTGAAAAACGGCAAAAAATTTTCTTGGACATAATTTTTATACAAAAATCTCCGTATTGTCTTCAGTGCTACTTCGACTATTAAGTGCTGTCATTTTGATTTTCTTTGATAAAGAACTACAGATTATTTGCAAAATAGGTAGGGCCTATTGCTACCCAGCTCATATATTGTATACTTCTTACAGTAAAGGTGTAAAGACATTTTATAAAGAAAATGAAAGGAAGATAGGATTACTTAAAAGTACCATTTGTTTAGTTTATATCATCGGTTCTGTGTCAATCAAATCATTGTTGAAAAGATTTTATATATGCAATCTTGTTGCATAACACTAAAACTCTTCCTTTAAATAGAATAATCTCACCAAAGTGGCAACATTGTTTATGAAATCCCGTCTATGGACTTTGCTTAATGTTACCTGAACGAAACAACGGAAAAAAATAATATTCCGAATAAATCATCGTACCTACATTCGGTTCAAAATATTAAATATACTGGTATTACTAAAGGGGATATGGTCAGTTTCGTCATAATTGTTTGTTAATCATTCAGTGAATTCGTTCGTTCTTGAAATACCAGCAATTCATTACGTATTTAAGTCAATGACATTATATAAGTCTTACTGGGGATAAAAGCGAAATATTTGCCAACTAGCAGTAAAAGAAATGATGATGTCGTCTTTTAACTGAAAATGACTAAGCAAAACTTTGCATTTGTAATGGGAAGCTGTCCCTGGGTAAATCATAGCAGTTTGAGTTCATGACTAAGTCAAGATTAATAAAAGGGGTCATCATTTTGCAAATGCCAGTTCATGAACATGTATTGACCTGTTACCAGAAAACGAAAGTGATGACGCACAGGAGAAAACTAGACGGAAACGTAATATACCGGAAATTATTAGCCTTATGGTTTCATCATCTGTATATTCGAGCCTTGTCATGATAAATGGGAAACGTGTCCCAAAACGCTCTGGGTTGGATGGGTAATCCCAGAGGACAAGGGCAGTTCTGATATTCCCTTCAACATACCAATGGTAAACGTTTCATGATTATCTTAAAAATATGGAGGCCTAAAACTGGAGAGAGAGAGAGAGAGAGAGAGAGAGAGAGAGAGAGAGAGAGAGAGAGAGATTTTTTGTACATGTTATAACAAATAATGAACCACTTTATTTATGCATAAAAGTGTTTTTTTATTAAATTGCTTCTAGCGAACATTTGCGATTCTTTCGTAATTGCTTCCAACGGCAATTCCAGCAAAGGTTACAACCTCTTCAGCAGTGCAGATGTTTTATAGACCTTAAGTAGAAAGCAGATAAAGGTTCGTTGTACATCTTGCTGTCTTCCTAAAGCTAAATGGGAAGTAAAATTCCTTGGTGGTTCTTCCTTCCTCTTTTGTATCAAAGGTTTTCTATTCGACAAGTTTACATCGTATAAAGAACGTTCTGACGGCTCATATGTTGCCTACATGCTTATGAACAAAAGTGAAACGTCTCAAATGTGTTGCTCACTTTCAGAGACCATTCCAGTACCAGTAACTTTTGAGTTATAGATTTCAAATTGTTTTTTTGTTTTGTTTGTCTAGTGCTTTTACGTTGCATGGAACCAGTGGTTATTCACCAACGGGACCAACGACTTTACGTGATTTCCGAACCACGTCGAGAGTGAACTTTTATCACCAGAAATAAGTCTCTCTGACCCCTCAATGGAATGGTTGAGAATGGAACTCGCGGCCATGGAACTCGCGGCTACAGAGGGGACGGGTAAAGACCATACCAACCACGCCACTGAAGCGCTGATTTCAAATTGTGAATGGGAAAATTAAGAAATGAAAGAAAAGCCACTTAAACAATCACCTAATTACTAAAGTAATAATTTCCACATCAGACCTAATAATCACAGAATGATCTGTACCTACTTGAAAAATCAACGGTCACTATGTATTTATTATAATGAAGACGTTACCTGTTATACCACAGAACATAAAGCTACCCTTAAACTACTATGAGATTTAAGGCCTCTGTAACACGGTTTTTTGGACTTTGCTCCTTATCAAAGGATCGGATGTAGCTGAAAGTTGACATATGTATATTTTACAACCACACACAGATTTTGTCAGCATTATCAATAACCTAAACCCGATAGTTTTAATTTTTATAGAGTAAAAAATATCTAGCCGACGCCATGGCCAATGAATACGAGCCAAGAGTCTTAAAACATTCATTACGTAAGCAAGGTAAACACATCCACCAGACAGAAACCCATACACCTTGTTCCATCGGCTCTGAAACCCAATGACTTTATGAATGGCGGAACGATACATAGATGTGGGTGGGGTATCTATGCTAGCGTAGTAATACTACTATAGCAGTAGTGCCGCAACAGTATAGCAGTAATATACATGAATTAAACATTTAGACCAACTGCTGGGATCCTTGAGGATCATTTAGCACTTCTTACAACTACTCGAGAAATTAGTATTTATAGCCAGAAGTTAAATTTTCTAATCCAACAATGGCCATGATAGCCTTCAGTCTCATCCTGAATAATAACGAGGCCAAAGTGGGTGGAGCCTCATGAAGTCGTCATTCTGCCGATAATTATTGGCCAAAATACGGTACCGGCTATTTTTTTTTTTTTCAGTAAATAGGTAGATAGCCAATAAATAAAAATTGCTTGACATTGGATATGGCAGTTATCAAATCAAGCTTGTCTACTGTTATTGAAAATTACCAACTATTCCCTACATCTTGTCAATCTGATTGTGACCTATAAAGTGACTGTAATTTCTTAGGAAACTTATTTTGGGAGTTAGACTAATAATCGAAGTGTTTTTGTATTTATTAACATATTTTGTTGGTTTGTTCACTATGACAATTATCAGTGGAGAGGTTTCAGAGTTCATAAAGATGTGCTGCTTTGCTTGTATTTAAATTTGTCTCATTTGCCAGAGGTCTAGCCTTCGTTACGTATATCCAATCATCCATCGAGAAAGGGGGAAGAAATGCTGTCATAAGTTACGTAACGAGTGCGTTCGAAACATTTTACCTGATTAAGTTAACCCGTCTTCAAAAAGTCACTTTTACATTATAAGTACCAAATCTATTAAACCTACGTTATGCAGAATACAGTCAAAATTTATGTGTAGATATAATGTGTATTCTGAATAAGCGTTATATTTATGAAATGCATAGATAAAAAGTTATTGCGAAAAAACCCTGAATCTCATAGTAACTGAATCTAGTCATAAAGGATGTATTTCTTTTGAATAATAAATCTAAAAAAAATATTACAAATACAAAGCACGTTTAAGAAAGGTAAATGTAAAATTATAAACAAATAAAACATTTCTAAGTAAAAGTACGAATAAAAACGTATTGACAAATGTGGAAAACACCTTGCTCAAGCGGAGTCCCGCCGATCCGTGTCAGGACTGTAGGGAGAGAGAGAAAAAAAAAAAGAAGTCATGAAGAGGCAAAGAAAGTGACGTGGCTCTATGCTATATACAAAGGACTGAGGTGGTATGGTTGTTAAGGAACCAGTTTTTTAATTCCCTAACTGTCAAGGACGAGGTGGTGGTGTTGATATTTGATTGTTCAGGGCTTGTAATTTGTTACCCGTTCAGTAACGTACACCTTTATGAGCATCACATCTCACTTTGAGCAACTGACGCATACTTCCTATGTAGGTCTTTTGTTTGCATTGGCAGCAATTAGATAAATACACTACACCGGATTGCATCAAGGAGGACAATTTATCTTTCTGTTTTAGGAAGCTTCCAATAGTTCTAGGATTCCCACAAGGGAATCTGGCATCAATTTCTGGATAATGGTAATTTAACATTCTTGAGAGAGGGCAAAAACCTCTAATTATGTATATAAGGTAATTTAACGTAATATCTAAGTTTCTGTTCTAAATGCATTGCACCAGCCTGATGAAAAAAGTTATTGATAGCATTTTTGACATTTAAAAGAAAGGCTCGATGTGTAACAATTGCTATAAGAAAATATCTCTATGAAATATTTTATCATAGAATAATTTCAGACTCCATGTTAGGTTTATGGCCCTTAGGAGGAGTGTTGATAAAGCATTTGATTTAAAATTATAAAAAAAAACTAAAATTTCCGGCCAAAGCCGGTAAAAGTCGGTTTCCTGTAGATGCCAATGTTAAAACAGCTATCTTTGTAGATGCCTATGTTAAAACAGTTATCTCGTAGATGCCTATGTTAAAACAATTATCTCTGGCTAATTGTCCATTTTCTTCTAATTCGTAGGTAAATGTAATATTTTGATGTTTAGAGTTAGCATATTATAAAAGGGACTTATGACACCTATCTTTAAACAAGACCAAAGTATCATCTTCATACCGACCATTTTATGACTTACGGATTTTCTAACTGAATGGCAGAGCTTCCTTGTGTTTCACAGATGAAGTCGAAGCTTTGTATCTGTCAGAATAATATTAGTTTTGAATTATGACCAAACCATTATGAAGAAAAGTCCAAGAAAAAAAAATTAGATACGTGCCATTCTGCTGAAAAGAAAACTTGTTCCTACCTCAGTCAGTGAATAAGGATGTCTTTATTGTACCCAGGAAATCTACTGGTCGACGGTTCTCCAGAATTCCTTTGGACTATGACCGGTTAGGTTACCAGAGCACGACTATATAACATTCCTAAATATTGACCGTGACTATTGGATGTTAGGGAGGAAAGGGGCTTTGGAAAAATCTGAAAGTAATTAAGTAATTGTCAGAAAAGGTGGAACATGCAACGATAATGGAGAATACAGACATAAATAAACTTAAATTTGACAATTAAGTATCATATACGTAATTGTCATAATGATTATTATAGGGATTCTAAGTTATTATTATAGGGATTCTAAGTAATATTATCACTATTAACTGTAGTGATTTTTTCTTTACTCTTTAATTCCATGATTGCTGCTTAATTTATATTTTAATTTAGTTTTATTTATGAAGGCTATCACTTCAGAATGAAAATTTATAGCAACTGGCTAACAATATTCTCTTAATTTTGCGTACAAGGAATGAAAATTTATATCGCAAAAAAAAAAAATAAATAAATAAATAAATAAAATAAAATAAATAAAATAAAATAAAATTTACAGCTCAGCCTTCTATGGCATAACTATTTCCCTTTACAATCTGAACGTCACTCTTGGAACTCATCGGTCAGACATTGAGGGTTAGGGGGCAAAAAACAGAACACTCCCCAGAAGGAAGTTTATCATTCAATATACGACATCACTGGAGGAATTTTATATTAAATTTATTTCTGGCTGATTCCTTTATTACTAATCCTCTCAGGCAGAACAGTAAACCAATTTCAACTTTGTTTCGTATATTTCTATTGAGCTTTTATTTGACCACCATAGCTAAAGAAAAGTGTTATTCTTTCTAGTGAACAGAAGTTTATTGTGATTATACAAAGGATTGAAATCCGTATCTTTTTAGCTACACTTAATTTGCAGAAAGAAACAAGTTCTCATAAGAGAATACAAAAAATTATAATAAAACACCCAATACTTTCAAAATTTCCATAGAAAATATTTTGTAGATGCTGAAAATTATTGTAATAAGTGTGTAAACACTGAAAACAGTCAAATAGCTTTAACTTTATTACTAACAGGAATTTCTCAATTTAATTTTGGTCCTACCTTTACTGCGTTTTTATGTATCCTCATTTGACTGACAATTTGTCTGTTGTTTAAGCCTTATATAGAGTATGACATGCAGAAATCAAGTGTACTGAAACCAGCAATCATATTTCAATTCAAGGGAAAAAATCGGACGTGATGGGTATAACGATTAGTGGAGCGAAGCCACTGAGAAAGCTGAATATTTGGCTCCCACTCCTTTCTTGTTAAGTCACCTAACTCAATTATCCATACAACAGATAACACAATACCGGTGTTCCAAGACTAAGTACACGATAGGTGAAATAGCCCCCCCTCCCCCTCGGTAAAAAAACCTCACCTTCTCCCCCCAAAAAGAAAATAATGTGACAATATTAACCAAGGGGTATCAAAACTCCTAAATGAAATACAAACTTTTATTACAAAAAATATTAAGATAGAGGTTCTACTTTAGAACCTCTGAGCTGAGATAGAAATAAACTTAAACCAAGTACCCGTGAAAATTTTTAAACCATAAAATTAATTTTAAGATAGATTGAAAACACTTACATAAAGATAGATTGAAAACACTTATACAAAAATAAAGGAGGCTCTAAAAGAAAAATATCTGCCATTGGTGAAGCATAACAAAAATACAAACTAAATTGCCTAACAGTGGCCACAACTTAGTTCCTAGGATGCTCCTCCAAGGGGAAGTGTTCCTGGAGAGGTTCGTTAGCGCCTCAGACAATTCTACTTGGCTCGATTAAAACAAATACTATATTGTAGCTGCCATCAACAAATACCAGGGATTTGGAGGATGTCCAGTGTTGATAATAACAAAAAGTTAAATTTCAGTTCAAGGCCATATAGTACATTGTACTATACAAAGAATTGACAATAACATACAGTTTAGATATTTAAGATAACATGATAAAAAAAAGATTAATCTGCAGTATCCATACTTGCTGAAATAGTATAAAAGATTGTAATAAAAATAATGTTAATAGCCGTAATAAAATAGAGAATAGTTACAAAAGTTAATGTAAGAAAAATATACTGATATATTTAGTAAATAAAAAATTAAATTACCAATAACAATAATCATGGCAATATGATAACAGATTCAGCAGGTGACTTTGCAAAAAATAAAGATTAATTAATTTAGGGAACAAACTCCACATTTTCCCATCTTCCCCACTATTTAGATCATCTTACCAGACCGGACATTGTTCGCCTTACAATGATTTATAAATTTTCCAGGTGGTTTTCTGTGAACATCTGTGTGGCGGAATGGTAGCAAGGAGTGTTTGTAAGGAGTCTCAAAATGTCATTGTGAACAACAGTGATACGTCTCATGGGCTCTCGGGTGTAGTTCATCCACAGGGAGCACACATTTACTGTAGTAATAATAGTAATAAGAGCAGAATGACAGCAGTATCATGTTTCTGTGACAGAAGGCAAACTTCCTTGCAATCATGCTGCCAGCTGCACAGAGTTTACGACACGTCTGTTCTATGGCTGCCATATTTTTTAGGTTCTTGACAATGACCAAAATTCTGACATTCGTGCACGAATTCCAGCCGAGGATTCCAGAAGAAAATTGGTGGTCCTATAATATGCTTAAGCGATCTCGGGAGGAGCAACATGAACTAGGTCTTAGTTTCGTTGTATAAGATATCAAATTAGTTTGCATATTGACGGTAAGTGCCTACGAGGCATTGGAGACCTTGCACTGATGTGGAAAATACCCATACCATCAGCGTAACAGATGTTTATAGTTGTGTCATTGATAGTGCATCCAATAAGGAGTGTTCAGTTTGACATTCAGGGCATCTAAGCCCGCTTAGGGAGCCGAATGTGTACGACAATAAGTTACTTTACTTGACAGAATTGCTGTGTGAAGAACCAGTAATATATAGGGGTGTGGCTCTTTTATGCAGCTTAAAGAAGAGGTTCAGGTAGTTTACTCTGTCAAATGCTTTTCTCACGTCCACAAAACATAGGAAAACATGAGAGGATGAAGATAGGTAGTAGTTCAGCAATTCATTCAGTATGTAGATGCAGGTGTCGGTTGAGTAGTTTGCTTTAAACCCGAACTGGTTGTTAGTGGTGTGTAGAAAGGGGAGAAGTCTCACTAGAAGAACAGTCTCAAGTAGCTTCGACTCTATTGTTGTGATTTCTTCTTCGGTATATATTTATCCACTACTTTCTCTAATATTTTATATAATATATCCGTATTTAACTGTATATTTTCATTTACGAATGTTTTCCCAGTGTTTAATTCCTAATTTATTTCTGACCATTATATATTCTTACTATAGAAATTTAATCTTCCATATCTTTCACACTTTCATCTCTTGCGTATCTCTGTTTTCATTTGTTTTGGAATGGACTGTTGATTCTATGACATTATGGTCTGAAATACTCCTATTTATACACTTATTTCTGACATAATTCACCTCGTTCACAAATGCTAAGCCTAAAAATTTATTATCCTTTCTTTTTCTTGTTGGTAGGGGATTTATTTGTTGAATGCGTTCTAATAGCATATCTTCTGCACTATTACTGTCTTTTTGACATGCATAAATAAAACCACAATCTCCTATTCATTCTTTCCAATCTACGAAAGGAGAGAGTCTCCAGATAGGAGCATAGTCCAGTCTTTGTGATTTCTACATATATCAACGAATTTGTCTACTATCATGTCAAGCAATTTAGTATTAGCGGGGTCTGTATGTTACAATATTCACTAATTTTTCAGATTCAAATTCTAGCGCTATTAATTCACTTTCTGTCTTACTGTATTTCGCAGAGATTTTTCCTTTATTTATATTTCTCAAATATATTGCTGTTCTCCCGTGATAACTTTTTTTATCTGATCTATAAGTTTGGAACCCCTTCATCTAATCAGCATTACCAGTCCCATGGGAGTACCATGTTTCATTTAATGTTCAATGTATCTAAATTTTTCAGTTTGGGTTAGTTCTTCCAAGAATTATTTTCCTTTTTTAGTTTTTAAGTTACATAAATTAAACCCTGCGCATTCATCACTCAGGGTTTGCATGTTATCCTCATTATTTAGCATAGGTAATAGGGATTTTCCTATGTCTCTTTCCTGTTCTGATTTGTTCTTTTCTTCATTTCCAGAAATTCGGACATTAAAAAATCCAGCTTTTCCAAGATATTTGAACTTGCATCTTCATATTTACTCATTTTGTGTCTACATTTAACGCTGTATTTGCACCATCCTCTGGCATCGTAGATAGTGCTTGTTACTTGCTCTGTACCAAGGTGTTGATGCCTCATATCACGATGACATTTCAGAACGCGGTGCTGACTTGCTTTTTTACTTACTCTCATGTTCTTTGTTCCTATCTTTATTTGCTTCATTTTTGCTATTGTTTTTTTTGGGGGGTCTCCATGGCTACAGGATGTACATATCCACTTTTTTTAAAACCTACATCCTTTTCCTTCTTTCAATTGTTTGTATAATTTTGTATATGAACCGCTGCATTCATACCGATAGTCTAAATATGCACATTTGCCATATATCTCATGATTGCGACATATCTTGGGATGCTTGTAGTAAGCATCTGTTACCGAATCAGCAATTACTTCTTTACAAAAGGGAGCAGCCTGTCTTTCTTCCTTTTCTTGCTCTTTCCCATCAGAAAGGAGGAATTTTTTTTGGGTTATGTCAATTTATTTCAACGTATGTATGCTGCTGTATTGCCTAATATGTAGCTTTTCTGCATCCATAGTCGTGTCCTGATCTCTCATTTTTTTTCTCTTCAATCTTATATTATTTTGTTTTCCTCTTCTTCCTCTTCCTCATTTTCCTCATCATATACGATTTGCACATTGAGTCTTGATTTAATGACTATCCGTACTAGACATTCGCAATATACTTTTCCTTATTTTTATTTTGCAAGACTTCTGCACATGTAGGATGAGTAGGTACGTGGCTTTCATAGCATTTCCTGATCATGTTTTGTGGATTTACAAAATTATACCACACATTACAGATTACATGCTTTAGGCATTTGGATTCCTATTGAATCAATCAGTATAGTCACTATATTCACCTTATTTATTTTCTTTGTAGGAATGTGTTGATTGATGCAAATTTTCTTTATAAGTATGTTGATCATTTGAAACTTCTTTGATATTCCTTAAATTATTTTCATTGTTTTCTGCAGACTTGCTCCAGTTTGAAGGATCATAACCTCTCAATTTGTCCGAATATTTTTGCATCTTTTTGGATGGAGTAGTTATGGATCTCAGTCAAGAGACCTCAGTTCCTTGTTTGGGTATCTGCAATGATGTTCGAATTTTTAATATTTCACTCGAATAAACAACTAGTCGGTGCTTTATCTTGCTAATCTAACATTAATTTAAAAAAACGATAGTTCGCAATCACTTGCTATATTTCATTCGCTAGTTGTATAATATACACGTGATATCAGGCTAACCACGAACGAATACATCTCGCCTAAAGAATGTCACTAAGCAGAGATAAGGTTAGAAGATTCACAAGGGCTGGTGATCGTTGCTGAAGAACTAACACCGGAGGCCCTAGGGAGGGAGAAGAAGTTGAAAGTCCAACGGTCCCCTCAGAACTGTCTATAGGTGATGGGGGCACTTCAACCAAGGGAGGGAGGCCAGTGGGTGGGAATGACCATCTAGAATTCGTGTCGCACCCTCACTTCTCCCATGTTGCTGGGAGGCGAGGAAATGAAGGATGCTGCATTCAAAGGTGGTGGTGGTTTTCTGTACGTTGTATGACGACTCCTGCACTCCCTTGATCACATCCCGGATACAGCTAGATTGGCCTTAGTTTCCACAGTTTTGAGACTGTCTAGGGATTTCTATAATCCTTTGATCACGTAGTTTACCTTCTCTCAGAGAAGTCCCTCCGGTTATCTACAAGGGCAGGGCTGAAGAAAGCGCTGGGCAGCCAGCAGAATACATATCAATCCAATCAGCATAGCGTGGAATGTTGCAGTATATCCAACAGAGTTCGCACTAGAGAGGCCAGGAACAGACTGCCTAATAATGCCTGGAGCACTTCCCAAGAAATCTCTCTTTTCAAGGGACTCACGAAACAGGAACACTTGGAAGGAACTGAAAATGGAACACAAGAATTAATAACAGGAACTGTAACTAAATACGCGGAAAACGGAACTTTAAAATAAAAGCTAAACTAAGCTAAATAATACAAAACTTCCAATAAGTTAAAATTTTATTTTGCGAGAATCTGACATTCTGAACCTTTAATTAATAAGGTAAGAGCATGCAACAGACCAAACTAATTTGGTGTTTCAATTCTATTAATCTGTAATAAAAAAAAATCAACGAATTTTTACTGACCCATTAAGCGATATCGTCATTACATTTTACAGCATTAGAAACTATACCATACAGTATCTGGGTGGTTCTTTCATTCGGCTGTACAAGATCAAGAGACCAGAAGTCGGCACCAAAACAGTAATACAAAAACTGGAAGAACTATTAATGTGATTCTGCAATTGGAATAAACATTTCTAGACGCTGATGAGTCATAAAAATGCTGAAGTTTAACACTCGGGTTTATCAGCTTTTATCACTTTTTACATCTTGTTTGCGGGCAAAGAAAATTTTTAGATTATTCAAGTTTAGTGTTCATTCTTTAATTTGCTTATCGCATTTTCTTTTTATTTTCAACCTAAGCAGCATGACGACAAAAGGAAACAGTTAATTACTGTGCACCATCTGTTCCGATGAGCCAACGTAATCACTCAAAGTGAAACAACTTGTCTAGGACCTTCTCTTGAATGGAATCCAACTAGTTCATTCATGCTCAACCACTCTTCTTACCTTTCAGAAGTAATTTCAGCTCCCTATCAAAGCCTCGTATTCCAGGCAATGGAATGTGTCTAATTCAGTGCATGGTAAAGCTCTGCATATGTGAGGTTACTTCATTGCATATATCCGTCAGTTCACCAACGCCACTAGTGTTTCTACATTACAAGTACATTTTTATTCAAAAAATGCGAATATTAGGACGATCGAATAACATTTATATTATTATTCAGTGTTTAAAGTAGGGTATCCCAAAATTAGTTTAAAAGCCTTCCTAAACATTGCCCACGAAACTCACATATTATGAAGGCAGAACTTTCCGAGGCTTTGTCCTTTCTTTCAAATTTTGTTTATCCCTTTTTGCTTTAAGCAGAAGCTCTTTGTAAATTTCGCCGAGCAACATATTTTATTTTTCTCGTAAGTATTGCTAAACTGCAGTAAATTTTTAGTTTTCCTAACGGCATTATAACTTTTTTCCATTATCGGAGGATGAACGTGAAAAGGTTTTGTGTTTTGTATACCTCGAACAAAAATACTCGAAAAATTATACATAAAGCTTAAGGAACATACATTACAAAACTAAATGTAAAGCGTAGACTTTAGAGTTTATTATTTTTATATTCAAATACTTGTTCATATATGTAAAATATTACACATAATAATTATCTACGAAAACAATAGACTGGGAATTTCATATAATATTAATATTTAGGGTGAATATCACGGGATGCTCAGAAAAAGAGCCCGTACTGGCATAAGGCCAGCTTCATCTAGATAGACAGGCAGAGTATGTATGGTAATGATGGTTAAACTTATCAAGGCAGTCGTTACAGCAAAGTCAGAAAAGGAATTCCCTAAGAAAGCGTAACTGATTCAGAGAATGAAATATCGTTCCTCCAACAAAGGGAGAGCATTTTTATATTCAGATTTCCTCTGGCTTTGTGTACATATTTCATGGATATCCATCAAGAGGACTTAGCCTAATCCTATTAGAGGAGAGAAGATAATAAAAACAGAAAGTTTCAGAAATATACCTTTTGTTGGACACCAGACAGCGAGAGAGGGAGCGAAGTATATGATAACGCATTTCCATTCTTTATTAACTATATATATATATATGTATATGTATATATATATATATATATATATATATATATATATATATATATATATATATATATATATATATATATATATATACACACACACACACACACACACACACACACACACACACATATATATATATATATATATATATATAATTATATATATATATATATATATATATATAAATATATATGGCAAACAAACCATTATATCTTCTTTCAGTCTAAAAACGTCCTTCCTAAAATAGAAATAATAATAATCATAATAGTACATTGTGCCATATGGCCTTCATAGCAACATACGTTTAGTGAAATCTAACAAACTATTAAATGAATACTATATTGGGATTTTCGACTTGTGATAAATGCTTCTATAAACACATAAAAAACTGTAGATATTATTACCTTGGATGATGTTAAAGATTGGGGATTGCCTTGAATCTTTGGACATCATCCCTATGCTCAATTGGAAACTGTAAACCATTAAACGTAGGTACTGTAGCAACTCCTGTTAGATGTGAGTAATATTGTAACTGAACCTCTCATGGATTTAGGAGTTACTGGTGGATGGAAAGCCAGAGATAAATTCGCTGACATTATAGTCATTCTGAGTTCATAAGGCCCGAAGGAAGGTTTTTAGCAATATTCAAGCCTTGTGTTCTTAACTCTGAATGAAAGTGAATTTGAACCTTTGGTCGATTTAGAAGTTGCTGGCCGGAGAGAAATTTGCTGGCAATGGTCATTCTGAGTTCATGGGGTCCCAAGGAAGGTTTTTATGAAAGTTTTAGGCATATGTTCCTCACTCGGAATAAACGTGAATTCGAAACCCCCTTTGGAAGCTGCTGGCAGACATAAGCCAGCCTTGACATTGCTTATTCTGTGTTCAGGGGACTCCAGGGGAGGTTTAGGAGAAGTTTCAAGCATATGTTTATCACTCTGACCAAAAAAAAAGAATGTTTTTCAGCTATTAGGGTTAATTTATTTATGCAAAAGCCAGAGTTGTGACCGGGTAGCAATATATTTTTGAGATGTTGGGGGTAGGCACTACGTATTTAGGGGGTCGAACATTTTGTGTTCAAAACTAGGAATCAACACTGGGCTGCCGGTCTAGCATGCTGGTGTTGAGCGCATATTTTACGTTCTTTAATTCTTTGGAGATGAACACTTCTCTGTTTGCTTTGTATGGCGTTCTGGCCAGTAAAAGCTTTTCTATTGCCTTTTTTGTGCCAGATTTTCTTGTCGAACTTCTGTTTTCCGGGAAATTGTCTGCTGGCAACGTCAGTCCTTGGCCGTACAGAACTCCTGCTGGAGATGTGGTGAATGCTTTGCATGGTGTTGTTCTAAATCCCATCAGGACGATGATAATTCTGGCAGTTAGAAAGACTTTCAGTGGTCTGTGCAGCCTATCGATGATTCCATTTGTTTCAGGGTTGTAGGCCATTGTGTGGATAATTTTTGTTACCAGCCTGTCGGTAAGGGCGCTCCACAAGATGGAGGTGAAGTTGGCACCTCTGTTACTGGGGATGATCCGTGGAACACTGTTCCTGATGACTTTTGATGCTTGGCACAGGATGCACTGTCTTACCAATGTCCTCATGTCCTTTCGTATACCTCACCAGATGTATCGCTCTTCTATCATCTTGGAGGCTGAGCAGCCTGACAGGTTGGACAGGTTGCGGGTAAGGCCGAAAGCTTTCTTTCTCTGACCTTCTGTCAAGTAAGGGTGTGGCTCTCCAGTACCCGTTTTGCAGTTGATGGTCGCCGTTTCTTCGTTGATTAATAGGTCACTCAATCTGAGGGCAGGATTTATCCACCACAGGTGTTTCAGTTCTTCATCATCCTTCTGTGCCTCTGCTATTTCAAGACAAGGTAACCCGAGCTGGATGGTGTTGACAGTTTTTGGATAGGGCAGCTACCACGGTGTTTGATGAACCCTTCAGGTAATTAATGGTGCAGGAACATTCAGTTATTGCTGACAGGTGTTGTTAACTCACTGACCACGCGTCTGTTGACTTTTTGAAGGCGTACACCAGTGGTTGAGGGTCTGTCTTTATCATTAACTGTCATCCCTTGATCATATGGCGGAAGTGTCAGACCGCTCAGTCGAGTGCAAGAAGTTCCATCTCAAATGTCGGGTATTTCTACTACCATCATCAGTGTCCTACTCAAGTACAGTGGACATCGCCATATTGCTTGCATCAGTGTGATGGATCTGTAGAGTAAAGGAAACATCAGTGTTGTTGCTGATTTTATTGATTCTTTTGCTAAATTGAATGCATTATATTGTTCATCAACACATTTTGATTGTTTTTTGCTTCCTTTTAAATATTGATATAAGAATTTCATTACTTTTGGGATGTTTGGGATAAAAAGGTGATAATAAATTATGGGTCCCGATTACACTAGGTTCCCTGTTGTTGGTTTGGGAAATTCTGTTTTTGTTTTTACTTTTTCTGGTAATAATTCTATGATGCCTTGGCTCACTTTGTGTCATGAAAACATTGCTGTTTTCTTTCCCAATTCGCACTTATCCTCTTGCACTATCAAGCCATATTCCTTTAGCTTTTTTAGCATTTCTTTCACATGTTTAAGGTGGGTTTTTTAGGTTTCCGCTGAATATTGGTATGATGTCCACATATATCATACAAAATGGAAGGATCCTGAATATTTCATTAATTAATCTTTGGAATATTACCCCTGAGTTACGGAGGTCAAAACATCTGTAGCTAAATGTATAGGTGCCAAAAAGGGTGATGATTGATGTTTTCTAGATAAAATCAACGTTATTCAAATTATGAATAGATCATGTCGGGTTATTAGCTGAAAGTGTACTTATCCTTTATGAATAATAAATTTTCCAGTATGTTTTACTCTAAGACTAAAGCTAAAATGATGCCGACAATTTTTCTTCTTTAAATATCTTCCTATCCTTAAAGGAGAGCAGTCTTCTTCTAAAAGGGAAGGTATTCACACTGGCAAATGAAAGCGAAATGGTCTTTTAGCGCCAGTGAAAGAAGCCATTCTTCTTTCCCAAAAGTATTCCATTTTTCTTCTGCAAAATCAAAGAGACATTTTCTAGGTCTGGTAATCTTTCAAGCAGTGTTGCTTGAGGAAGAAAACAATTATGTTTCTTCTTCTTTTTCTTCTTTTTTGACAGCTCAGGAAGCATCTGAAACAAAGGAAACCTTAAACCCAGAACAGTTTGAGAGGAGGTATTGTTTCTCAACAGAACAAAAGTAGACAAAAGAAAAGAGAGGCCTAAAAACTATTAATGGTTTGGGAAAATTTTAAACAATATAAACAGTATGAGAATAATAATAAAAAAAATTAAGTGTTCATTATACGAAAACCTCACTTCCGCAAATAATAATAAACTATATTTCTTAATCGTGCTTCCTAAATAGATAATTTTTCTTGTCTCCAATACTTTTTCTTTGTATCGATATTCTTTTCCTTGATATATATATATGTATATATATATATATATATATATATATATATATATATATATATATATATATATATATATATATATATATATATGTATGTGTGTGTGTGAGTGTTTGTGTGTGTGCGTGTGTGTCTTTGCGTGTGTACGTGTGTCTGTGTACTTTATATATATATATATATATATATATATATATATATATATATAATATATATATATATATACTAAAAGCATTTCTGTGGTATCTAAATGTATTTTCAGCTTTAACCATTATTTTTTTTAGGTAACGAACAGTATGCATAAATCACCGTATATTTTATTGTGATAATCGAGTGAGATACAGATGAAAAGATAAGGTAAAGCTAAGTTAATATTGAAAACTAACGGATCGAGAAAACCGCAGGATTGCATAATGCAAGTTATTGCAGAAACTTGATTTCTACAAACTTTACTTGATATACATCGCTGTTCTGATCGGAGCCTCTTTAACTTGGCTTCGTCATTCATCTATATTTTTTATGAGTTTTATTTCCTCACCATCTTTAGTCTAAAGAATAATTATAGCACTTCTTCAGTCGTGACGGAAAACAATACTAAGGAGGATGTTGCAATAGTCCAACGCTCGTCTCCATAACAATCACTAAATTCATATTTCCAGTTATAAAGTGTTGGCAGGTTATCGCTCTCTCGGGGAATAAGACTACAAACTAGTTTGCTGTTGTTGTGGTTGTTATTGATGTTGTTGTTGTTGTTCTTGTTAGGGAGGTAGGAATGGTCTAGGGAAGATCCTGGAAATGTATGAAAAAATTGTTTCGTGTTGAGTTAAAGATACTTTAAGATAGGATATTTATTATTTATCAATATAAGTGAAAGTGTAAAAAATATGTAATGTGCATGTTAAATAATAGTACAAAAGTATTGTTTGTTATAAAATATAGCGTATTTATTGTAATTTTCGTTGGTGAAAGAAGGTTCTATTTGACCACGCTGTAATTCATTTGGTGTAGGGAATGTTTCTGTTTCGTTATTTTGTGGTTCCACTTATATCTGACAATTTGTGTCCTTTTCATTTGATCCTTGTTGTCAGTATGAGTATTAATTTCGAGGACCACTTCACTTTAAGTTAAAAATATATTTACAACTTATGCGTGATGGGAAAATTTATTACGCGTCCCGAGAAAGCTGGAGATCGGATCACGCCTTGTTTATACTGCAGAACTTTTAGTACATTGTTCCTAGAGCCTCATCGTGGTTCACTTCATTAGTATTCATAGTAATATCGCTTTTGCTTGATTACTATATTTTAATATTCCTGAAACGTGACTTACATATTATAATAGAGAACATGGAACCAGTTATGAAGATATTCTTTACAAGTAATGTAATTTTCGTGTTTTTTTATCTCTCAGTTTCTGATCACTTGTCGCATAGATTCTGTCTTTTTTGAGGTATAAAATAACGCAAAAATCAAATAAAAGTAATGTATTACTCCTCTGGTTTACTTTCCTCATATATACAAGGTAGCTACGAGTTATCTGTGCATATTATTAAACCTTGTTTTTTCAAAGACAGTATTAGGAGCATCTTGAATTTAGGACTTGATTTTTCATTAGTATACACCCAGATATTAAAACGGAAGCGTCATAATGTCCAGAAATCACGAGAGTTCATGTAAGATATAAAACCTAAGAAAAACATCAGTAAAAATTACGTACACATCAGCGAGAGACGAAAATTGTATTTTCCTAAGCAAATGAACTGACGAGGTAGTGAAGGAACGAAAATCGTGAAGGATTTTTTTTTTCTTTTTACATAAATGTTTCACTCTCACCGTCTTTGTGTGATGGGAAACTACTCGGGCAAAATTACGACAACTCAGATTAGCACCGGGGATCTTCGTATTGCAAGTTGTATTCCATGAATGTACATTAATTGCCAATAATAAAGCAAGAGGTATACCATCCAAGGGGAAAAAAAACGGCCAACACAACACACGAAGTTTAAAAACGATTCACTGGAAATGAGAAGCATTGAACAACGATAAGATCTAACTTAAGATTACATCCCCCAAATAATATACTTTTTGTCTGTTTCTGATCATTCTCTGGACTTAGTTTCAAGGCTGCAAATTCAAGTCATATTTGAGAAATATTGGTGTTTACTACGGAAAATTGTGTCTTATATTTTTTATGCTTTATCATACAGAAAATTCCTTTTTACTTCTAGATATTTTTTTCCCAAATTTTAATGAATTACTATTAACTTGGCATAACACTTTTACATGTTTGTATCGCCTATTATATCTCATCAAATAATTTAAAAAATTTATCTTTAATAGGGAAAATTATTTTCATTTCTCTCTCTCTCTCTCTCTCTCTCTCTCTCTCTCTCTCTCTCTCTCTCTCCAGCGTATATAAAGGAATTTGAGGCTATTGATGTTCTTTGCTGATTTGATATACTTGCATATCGTATTTCTTTTGCTTAGAAACGGCGCACATAGTAAGAAAAGTGATGGACTCCTAAGGAGGCAGAATGCAACCCGGAACCCCACACTATACGAGTAAATACCCCCAGTCGCATTAGAGGACTGTGATAGAGCAAAAAAAAAAAAAAAAAAAAAAAAAAAGACAAATAAATAAATAAATAAAAGTAATAATAATAAACAGATATTAAAAGCTCATAGCTCCATTCAAAGAAATTTGCAACGTGTATTATATGCCCTTTCCCTCACATCTAGAATTACTAAACAACCAGAGAAACGAGGCAGCCTTCTTTAAGACCCATTTTTACACCGAACCAGTTGCTTATATACTTCATATTCTTAGCCAGTATTTCTGTTATTATAAAAGCGTTGAATCAATCCCAACGTCATCAATCCCTATTCTGCTCCAAGCCACATCCCGAGAAATTCTATCAGAATGTTTTCTGATGTTGGCCATTTTCTTCATAAAGTTACTTTTTCCCAAAAAATTCTGCCATACACTTCCATCGATATGCTCTACGACTGATACTTTAAAAAAACATTGTCCTATTCCTCATTTTACCGACGAACCATTATTCTTCCCGACTCCTTAGAACATAGTCAGTAACTCAGTTACGAGAAAAAAAAAGTCATATCTTCTTACGCTTATGACCATGAAAAATCAAAGTAAAATTGCCTGATTATACAACTCTGCCTCGGGAAATGTTGGTGATTATTAGTATAAATACACTGCTCAAGGGAAGCTGCACTTACGATTAACTAAACACTCTTTAGTGAGCACAAAGATTTTCCAATAACACTCACACTCATGTACCCTTATGAGATAAGTGAAATGTAAGACCATTATTTATTTTATCTGCAAAGTATAAAACTGTCTGAATGGCAGAGGCGGGTTGCTGAAAGCACCTTTTCTCTTAGACGAACATAATACAAGAAGTCAGAGAAGGAAAATGTTTGTATGTGTAACGTTAGCAAAAAGAACCTACTGAGATAAGCTGAATAAATTGCTGCATTTATTGGTAGTAAAGAAAAGGACAACGTATAAATACCTTAGTAGCATCGGTAGTTATTCCTCAGAAACCAGTTCCGGTCCAGGGACATCCATTATATACCAAATTTAAAGTGAAATCTCATTACATTTCTTTCGGGAAAAACCAAAATTTATTCAAATGAACATCAAAGAGATTAGGAATCTGTTATTCAGTTCCCAGCGAGGACAGACAATCCACGAGAAGTTCGGGATTAACGAATGCTTTGAGATGGAAGGGAAGGATTTTTATCTGTCCTCTTTTCAGTGATAAGATTTGGGTGAGTTTGCATTCAGAATGAATAGGATCCTTTGGACCGTGCTCATTTAAGCAAGTTTAATCATTTTCATGAATATTTATCTCTCACATTTATATTTTGTAAGTTTTAGTGTTTCGCTTGCATGATTATTAGAAAATATTGCCTCATTAATGTTTTTTTCAGGTGGGAATACAGGAATTAACCAGACTTGTTTCTCTTGCCACATTATGAGAATAAGTGGTCTCCCTTTGATAGGTATAGTGGACGATTCACACATTATCTCAAAGAATGTTTTTTTTTAATGATTAGTCATGTATTTCAGTTTTTTCTAAATGTGTAAGAGGCTGTGAATTATTCTTTGTCTATCATTCATTTATTAATTTTTTTTTTCCTTATGCTCCTCAATTAAAATCCTGCCTAACACTTTCCCTAGTATAATGAGTAAAGTTTTTCCCTACCAATTATGCCCTCTCACACCTACCTCTGGAATCATTCTCTCACTAAATCATACCTTTCACAGCTTGGTCAAGCAATCAGTTACAGACTCACACATATCGTGTGATCCATTAACTTAAGGGGGCGTTTTATTTCTAACCTCTAAATTCCCCCTCTATAATTCCTCAATAGCAACTTTCAAAAGCATTTTCAAATTTATGATGACTCCTTCAATTCTTGCCTCAGTCAGTTATGCCTCTCTCTTGTCTTTCTCATTCAATAAATCTGCAAAATATTCTATCCCGCTTCTTTTCATTTGTATCTTATTAAACAATCTCCTCTTTACTTTTATACATTCTCCATTTCTACATTACATCACTCGCTAGTTTCATTCTCTTTACTCACCTTCCTAAAGCCATAAACACCCACTATGATCACATTCTGTAATTTTGTTCTTTGTACACTGTAACCCTAGACCAATTCTTATCCTTGGTGGTGTCCTTGCAACGAAAGAAATGTAGAACTAGCAAAAAGTTGTCGCGTTTTAACGGTGGCTCAAACGTTTTTAAAATGGTATTGTCACGATGAAAGAACAGAAGGTAGTTGGTGAAGATAGTGTCAGGACCATTAATGAAAGGAAGACTTACGAAGAGTTGGTTAGAAAGTATGAAAGAGATTCTGGAAAGAAAAGACCTCAAAATACAGGGTACTTACGTGTGTCAGCAAACCCGTCAGAAATGACATTCTAAAAACAGTATATATGACATATTTTGGCGTCAATCCTTCTAAAGAGAAAAAGGATATCTTAAGATGATATACACAGCAAACGTTTTCTCAGCAGCGGATTCCTATAGGAAGTTGACATGAGATTAAAATATGTGTTACTTTACCGGAATTACGAATCTTTAGATTAATCGTGCAGACATTTTTTTCCATTACACACAACAGTTTGTGTCCAATCCTGACTACACTAAACTAGTATTGAAACCTCTTTTGGGAGGATCTATCCTTTCGTCCGGGTATTCTGATTATCGAATTCCTGGTGAGATTTCATCGTTTCTTTTCGAAACTCTTTAGCACAAAAGATTCAATAATTCAGTTACATTTGCCGTTTCTTGCCTGCGCCTACCCACTTACCGTCCTCAGTCGGCAATTTGCGGGACGCAGCCGAAGATTACCTCATTTTCCTTTCTGAAATAAGAATTCCTCGTGACCCTTCATTCCTTGTTATGTCTAAGAATTCTTGTTTTTAGGGGGTGTGAAATGGTCTTTATATGGCTGAATTTATTGTCACTCCCCCAATTTCTTGGTGGCTCAAAGTATTTGTGTATTCCGTGTATACCGACATAGTAATCTTGGGGGACTTGGGAGTTCTGGGTCCTATGAAAACATCTCTCGTGTTATTACCAGTTACTGTGACTAAAAATCATACTTGTAGTGATTTGGTACTAGTTATGAACCATTTCAAAATCGATATAACTTTAAATAAATAGCAAATTGAAATTCCATGTCGCTAATAGCTTTAATTTAACTAGGAATTCGACGCCTAACGAATTTTATAAGAAACACCTGATAGTGTTTTTATTATATATATAATACACCTATTTTCAGAGAATTCTATCGTTGTATATCCTTTTCAAAAGCGTTCCCTTCATTTTGTGGCTTTTACAGCCTAATTACGGGAGGACTATTTTAAATGAGTAATTACGATATTCGGGACATTTCCATTTGCAATAAGGATTACTACCCACCCTAATGACCAGATCACCAGTCGCGCAGTTATTGATAATTCATGATAATTGGCTGATCAAAGGGATAGGAAGTCATGCCGAAAAATTGGCAATTTGCCACCGTAATTTGCGAGGAAACTTTGAATATGGAAGGGCCTCATTTCTTAAGAAACATTTTGATATCAAAGAATGTTCTTTGGTTAAGTAATTCCATCTTAAACACCAGCCAGAAAAAAAGTGGGCTAGAAATCTGATAGTTCATGACAACATCAGGTAATATGTTTAAGATATAATCTTGACAAAGAAAAATATCACCACATATAAAAAAAATGACCAACCCAAAATCATTCTATCTCATATAAAACTGATATTGGGGATTAGTCAGTATACATATTAATTTAAGGCAACTGTAAAAAAAAAAATTGCCTTGTATATTCTAATGGACATAGGTCATAGTAAATAAATGGTCAGATTAATTTTTCTTATAAAATTCATCAAGCTTAAGTTCAACGAAAATAATAAAAAGATCAAGGTTGGAAAATAGCGGGAGGCTTATTATTAGGTAAAGGAATGTCTGCTCCTTACATAGAGGGAGCTCATAAAGTAACAGAAAAAGACAAATTAAGTTCCAGTAGTATTTTTAGGTACATCAATGTAAACAATAGTCACCCTTGTGAATTTTTTCTGTCATTGATACATAAGTCCAGGTTACCGTAGCGTTTTGTGCAAAACTAAGTATATTTTGGATTTCATGCCTTGTGCAGTGTCAAGCTTTTATATATAGCTATGGCATAATTCTTTTAATATTCATAGACCACTTAGTGATTTTTTTGTTTAGGTTTTTCACTTCATTCCTAAACGGGAACGTTTGCATATGGTTTTATGAAGTTGGCGCTCAGATATTATGATAAGCATTGTTTTCTTGATTAAGTGATGATTTTTTATCCTAAATGTCTGCATATCCTATTGTCTGGATGATATTTTAACAGTACATTGCGCAGTTTACAGGGTGTAATTTGTAGTCTGCAGTTCGAAGTCTGATTTATGATTTTTATATTGTATATGATTTGTGGTGTCTGCAGTAGTCTTCAAGTCTTTTGATAATAGGCTAAAGGTGAAACGATTCCTTGTATAGTTTTGAATCTGTAAGTGACCAAGCGTAGAGTTACTGAATCTTAGTTCGAGGACAGAAGAATTATTCTAAATATAGTGAAGTATAAATGCCTTGCTGGTCTCTTAGGATTCAGTATTTCATGCAAGTTATTTGGTGAATGTCATCATGCTAATGGTGATGTTTATGTAGGAATCTTCCTCATAGATATAGGTCTACAATGAGTACTCATATCCATCAAGTTATTATTATAGAAGTTTAAATAGTTATTATACTGAGATTTTATAAGAAACGTTCTTGCGTGGTTTCATCTCATTGATTACTAGTATTGATCTAATATTAAACAAGAAGTTTAGAGAGAAATGGTTTTGTGCGGTTGCATATTAACGACCTGTAGGTCCTCCTCTTTATGCATAAAAAAAAAAATGGTCGATAGTCTTTCATAGATTGACCATATTCATAGATATTTATATTACGAGGTTGGTCGTAAAACAAGGGATATGCGATATTACCCGTGATTAAATAAATATATTGTACTTCAGAATTCCTTTGTAGTAGTGCACGAAGATTTACTGACTTACATTAATATAACAAGAACAAATAATACAAATAAATCTGGTAATAAGGTTTACAGAGATATTTGTTCTGAAGGGTAATGCTGCACAAGGAGGTGTTCATGTATGTGCGTGAGGATTTCTGATGCCCCTATGGCATACATGAACTGTTCTTAGGTGATCAAACATTGTAGAATTCAAACGTTTCAGAACGTTTCACAGCTCGTTCAATATTCTGTAGGTATTTGGAAGGATAACACTTAAGCTTATCAAGTTGAACGGACTTGATAAGCTTAAGTATTCGACTTGTGGAAAGAATTATTATAAAGTTCATTAAGCTACTGTTAATAGTTACTTTACGTGGTATAGATCCAATAGGGTTTGCAAATTTTGGCAGTTACATGCACGGCAAATATTGCTTTGCAGGTTCGTGTAGACCTTCCTCGTTGTTTGCTTCTTTCTGTAGTTCAACGGTGCCACTCAACGTTTTCTGCAATGTGCAAAGCCTTAGGATTATATTCCTGAGATTCCAGTGGGAGCTGAAAACTTGCTTACAGTGCTCCACCACTTTGATGTTGCTCAGTGTTGTTTATTTGAAGGGATCGATCTGTACCCCGTGCACCATATGTGATCTTTTAAGATTAGTGAAATTTTGCATGCAACTCAGTGGCATATTTGCTTTGACATTGTACTACATAGTAATGACTAATGTTCTAGTGAAATGGAGCCAGTCAGAGTTCCTGTAATTTTACTGTTCTGGACGTTATGCAATTATGTGCATACCATATCGGCATAAAAGAGTGGAAATAAAGATAGAACATAGCTGACGGAAGTTAATTGGGTTTTGGTAGGTGCATGGAACGTTAATGAGGTAACAATGTAATTAGCTGGTAACTTCGCCAGAGTGTCGGATGCAGATAAGACAGAGAGCCCAAGATAGTGTTTTCTCGATAAAATAAAATAAAATAGGATAAAGTGTTTTTTCAGCGTTTAGGTCTCGTGATCTAATAAGGATTTTAGTTTTTAATATTACTAATACCATTCTCAGTCGAACTTGACATTACTTCTCTTGATAGATTATTAAAAATGTCTCAAAGCTTTTTTTTTTTTTTTTGCTCCTTTAGAGATACTGGGCACTTCTGTCCATACTAAATTCTTACTGGAAAATTATAAGGAAAGAAAGAATCTAGTATGCCCGAAAGTGACCAGTATCTCTAAGGGTGCAAAACAAAAAATGATAGTAATAAATAAAATATCTGAAACTTTATTTTCAATAATCTATCAAGAGTTAGTAATTTCAAGTTCGACTGGCAATGATATTTGTAATATTAAAAAACAGAGACGTTGAGGAATAACTTTTCCGTATCTTTTTTATCTAATTTGATGGAGAAAACCCTAACTTTGGCTCTCTGTCTTATCTGAATCAGAGGTTACCAACTAATTACATTGCTACCACATTATCCTTCCATGCACCTTCCAAAATATAATTGGCTTCCATCAGATACGCACCATCTTCATTCCCAGACAGTTTTATACAAAGCCAGGCAGACTTCCATTTCGGCCACTCCCTTGTTAACATGTAAATCATTAAATAGTAAAACTTTTATTCTTTACAATACTACTTTCATTTAACAATTTTGGGACTTTACCAGACAGTTTGATGTTAGATAAGTGCTTTTTCTATGTAAGGAAAATTAAAAGAAGAAAATGGAAATATTAGTACTCTAAAAGTGGTCGACCATAGATGAAGCAAGCCTAGAAAGAAACACCTACGAAACTCTCTTTCAGTTCCTATTAGCGCACCATTATTCAAGAGTAAACTCTTTTGACGGAACAGGTTATTGTCAGTAGGAAAATGAGGTGTTTCAACGGCGTTTTTCAGAAACTTATCCAGTTCCCTTCTTTTCATCTTGTTGACTCACTCACTCTGAGCATTCTCTCAAAGGTTATTGTTACTTTTCTTTGGAGCAGCATTAAACACCTTTTCTCTCCTTCATAGTCCGCGCGACTTTCACTGAGAAAACAGGAAAGCAGATCATTAGTCTTTTATCCAAAGGGGAAACATTATCCTTCGTGCTCAATATAACGAGCTTTTCGGGCCAAAAGGCTCAACTATGTTGATTTAATTGTTAAGAACTCTTCGTCTATAGACCTCATTAGGTCCTTTGAAAATACCTCTTATTCAGTGAACAGAATTTTGCATTACAATGGCCTTCGGCTCAAGGTGTTTCGGCAATTCATTTTCTCATTTTCCGTTAAATTTATAAGGCTAATTTTAAAAGAGGAAGAAGATTATTATTATTATCATGACAATAAATGCCATGACAGTTCATGTGAAAAAGCGCAGACTACGCCGATTATGTGCAAATCTTTTCCTTCAAGAAGTTTTCCATTTAACCCGCGATAAATATTTTAATTATGGCGGATTTTCAATAATTCTAATTATATGATAATTCAATATTTGGAAATTTATAGTTTATTTTGTTCTCTTTAGAAAAAAATAATTCGATATGCAAATATAAATATTTAGTAATATTGTGTTAAAATTTTTCATTGAGTAAAGAAATATTGCGTTTTGAGGACAAATAATGATAATGTATTAAATATGGATCAGGAATGTTCAACACGACAATACTAAAAAGTGAGATTGTGGCAAGACGCTTCCAATGATAAAGTTAGAAGATGCTAATTCATTGTTTCATATATATATATATATATATATATATATATATATATATATATATATATATATATATATATATATATATATATAATTTTTTTTTTTCTTTTTTTTTTTCTTTTTACACAACTTACAATTGCTACTGCTACTGGCACTGCCCTGAGCTACCTGGAAGGACTAGGCATTTTGACAGAATGAAATCAGAACCTTGCAAATAGAAGCTCTGGTAAAGCAAAAGGAGCGACTCTCAGCATTACAATTCGTTTCGGCCGTATGAATTTTTGCCCCTTAATGACAATCATTTCGGCTGCAACCAGACCTTGAATAGTCTAACTAAAGTTACCCAAGCTTACCAAATCTTGCAAATCAGTAGATATGTTACTGTCGGAATGATCAGAGCCTGCCAGGACTTGTTCCCGGACTTTTCATGAGCCATATGTAGGCAATGTGAGTCTTTTAAAAAAGAAATTGACATAGATCAAAAAGAATTGGAACAAACAAAACTACGAAACATATGTGGAAAGAAATAGTTGCTGTAGCCCCATGAAACAATTGTCAAAGAGAGTACATATGATTTTGATTCAGACTAGAAAAGGATTTCATATAGGAGATACTTTTTATATGGTAATGAAATTGAGGAATAACCTGAGTCTCAATCTCTCGTATTCTCAAACCGGTTTTGGGTTCAACTGTATCATACATTATTGTTGAAGCCTATATTAAAAATGAAATTCAACTATATAAAAACACGCCTAAAATCTAAAGGTAAGCTAAATAGAAGATTATTTTATTAATATTTAAAAACTATAAGCTCACACTAATTTGATGATATAACGCTACTGCTGCTTTTATCAAAATAGCGTTATGAATATTTAAAAAAAAAAAAATAAATCTGATTCTGAGGAAGCTGTAACGAATATACTAGCCTTCTATTACACACTAATAAGAGTCTCCTATATGTTAAGAAATATAACTGAAAATACTCTTGGCCTCCCAAATCAAACAGGAGTAAAGCTTCAGCAGGATGTCATGTACGTAAATGGTTTCAAAGATTTCGATTGGAACTATTAGAGGTAGAGGTAATTAAGTTTTCTTTCAAACATAACGAGCAAAAGATATTTACTAAAAATAGATATCAGTGGTTCAGTGGTACTGACACGCAATATTAGATAATCGTGTAGTTCGATACACATTAGAATAAAATAAATTTGTCCCGCTGCAATTTTTTTCTATATAACTGTCGGAATTTCTTATGCCTTTGTGCATCTGAGATGGGATTCTCTCTATAGTGGGGGAAACAAGATAGCATGGCCTTGACAGAATCTGCATTCTCGCCTATCAAGTGAGAGGACCCAAACTTCGCCTGCTCGAGGACGAATGGAGGAGTACACATAGGTGGAAACCTGCTGTGCCTATGTTGACTTATGTGATGAATTAAGTATCCAGTTGTTAAGACGATTATGGTCATAATTGCCTCGGAAAAAGGAAGCTCTGGCAATCCAGTCACAAAAACCCTTACTGAGAGCCAGAAGTCTAGCCACTTTTAGTGCTAATTTTCCAAGGGAGAGAGGCTAAGTGAAGTTTGGGCTAATGCCAAGGCTTAATTGTACATAACTGGTCTTGCGCCAGAGAATCCCTCAGTTTGATGCCCTGGCAGATGCCCGCCCGTCGTCTACTGGCTCCAAAGAGATACCAGCGCCAAAAGAAAATGGATATGGACCAATAACCGCTTCCCAAGAGACTTACCAAGAACTGAAAGGCTCAGATCTTATAATATATATATATATATATATATATATATATATATATATATATATATATATATATATATATATATATATATATATATATATACTATATATATATATATATATATATATATATATATATATATATATATATATATATATGTATGTATGTATGTATGTATGTATATATATATATATATATATATATATATATATATATATATATATATATATATATATATATATATATATATATGTATGTATGCATATATATATGTATATCATATATATATATATAATATATAATATATATATATATATATATATATATATATATAATATATATATATATATATATATATATATATATATATATATATACATATATATATATATATATTATAATCTATATAGATATATATATATATATAATATAATATATATAATATATTATCACGCCCGAAAGTATTTTCGTTCGTTAATTTATATATATATTTATTTGTTTCTGCACAAGCAGTCATATATTTGCTGCTTGTTATTGTTTTGCAGTTCTTAAGGAGGATAGTTCTAATCCAATAATTTCTTCCTTTACATGATGACGTGGAGGCAGAGAGACTTTTTTTTTTTTTTTTCTTCTTCGGGAACAGCCTAAGTTTGCAGTCAGCGATCCTCGAACGCTAGAAAGGTTGGGGATTGCCTCTGAGAGGTATTTATCTGCTAAGGTTAGCGGATTCGCCTTGGATCGCTTCAATGATGTATTGCCGGTGGCTCCCTTTATCCGAAATCATCGCCTGCTTTTGACTTTTCTACACCTTATAACACTGTCACGCCCGTTTGATGGTTCTTCCTCTGTTGATACATGGATGTTTGTGTTCGAGGAGCAGCTGCGATCAAGTTTTTATCAAGTTCTCAATACTACTCTTGTTCCTTCTCTGGAGGATTCAAACACCTGTTAATCTGCGATGGACACATTACGAACAC
>NC_087220.1:8260982-8293704 GCF_015104395.2 Macrobrachium nipponense
TAAATAAATATCTCTTTAAGCTCCTTTGCTATGGATGAATACAATTTCCATATCCATTTCAGACCCGATGGGGCATCGTTTTTTCGGGAATATCTTTAATCATATGTGTGTTTATAATTGTTTGTTACATTTAATTAATTGCAGGAGAAATGAAGCTTCGCTAGTCCTGTCTCCCTTAAAATAATCTCTTATTTCAAATATTAGAATCAACAGTACGTATTGTCATTTCCTCTGAAAGAAAATTAAAAAATGATTGGTTGAACTTCTTAGAAATTTTCAGTAATACCCGACGGTAAGTACATGTGAAATACCTGGATCCCTTTAACTGAGGTCCTGAAGCCCTCAAAGTCTGATTTGCAAACGCGTTGACTGGCAAAGTAAATCTACGGCAAACAAGTTTCCTGAACTGGGAGGGAAAACCAGATGAAATAACTGAGCGTTTGATGTGCCCAAGATTTTCAAAGCATTGTTGGAGGTTCCGGTTTCCAAGTGACGTCTATCAGGTTACTCCAGAGTGTTGAGAACCTTCGTTTGGCACTGCTCTGCCTCATCTTCTTCGTTATAAAGTCAACTGATTTTTGGAGGAAAATATCTCAGAGATATTGTTCCAACAGTTCCAGAAGTGAACAGAGATGCCACATCCTCCTAGGCACCATCATAATAATTCTTTCCAATACATTTGTAAATTTCTCAGCACGAACCTCTGCGGGAGGACTAGAGACACTATGATAGTATGTGCAAAATATTGCTAATACTAATGGACGGAGTTGACTGTAATGAGTGTAATGAATTTTCAACATATTAATGAAATTTTCTTTCTTTAATATTTAGATGATTCTCTCTCTCTCTCTCTCTCTCTCTCTCTCTCTCTCTCTCTCTCTCTCACACACACACACACTTTCCTTATGGCAAAATACCAAAGATTTACTTATTTTCCAACTAATCTATCAATAAAATCGATAACTCATCATGACAGGAGTTTTATGAGCCTTGGTAATTACCTTCCTTATTAATTGCGTTTCAGCCATTTTAATTAGTTCTGTGGTTACTGCAGATATTCTTTGACGAATAAAATTTATTATCAATTCATGTTCGCCTAATGTACGCACAGAGACAGGTGCTTAAACATGTACACACACAAACCAATGTTGTGTGTAAAAATGCCACGTGGAAAAAAATTATTGAAAAGCTATCAAATATAACAGGCACAAACTAAGAACTCGTGACGAGATGTGTAGATCATTAAGTAAAGGAAAAAGTATTCTTGTTTTGAGACAAATATGAACTAAACAATTCGCGTCTTGCAAATATTTCAGTTCACCTGAGTAGGTTAAACTTCTGTAAACGAAAGCTGATATATATTTAGAAGGAACATACAACTCAACTCGTACACATTTATGGTTTGTTGCTTTGAGGAATTCTTCGATTCCTCAGACTCCCGTTAACATTGCTGAAACTTCTAAGAGAATGTTCATAAAATGGATGCTGTGTAATTAGAAAACTGGTGTTAACAGTTTAGGAAACTGGAATCAAATCTTAGGCGAAATTCGGAGAATAGGTGACATGGCTTCCAACGGGGGAATTCCATGAGAGTAAAATTCCAAACTTTACAATTTATGTTAAAATAGAATCCAAAATAAAGCTGGAATAGGCTCGAATACTTAATTGGAAAATAGTCTGGCTGCTCTTTACTTAACAAAGGCTATGGTATATAATTCAAAACTAATTACTGTTAGATATACAAGGCGAATTCATGGTGGTATATTAGTTTCAAAGCCAATTACTGTTAGATAAATGAAATATACCAGGCGATTTCATGGTGGTATACAAGTTTCAAAATTAATTACTGTTAGAAATAGGAAGTGATTTCATGGTGTTATATAAGTATCAAAGCCAATTACTAATAAATAAATAAAATATGCCGGACGATTTTATGGTGTTATATAAGTTTCAAAACTAATTACTATTAAGTAAATAAAATATGCTAAGCGATTTCATGGTGGTATATAAGTATCAAAGTCAATAACTATTAAATGGATAAAATATGCTAGGCGATTTTATGGTGGTAAATACGTTTCTAAGTCAGTGACGATTCGGTAGATAAAATATGCCAAGCGATTTTATGGTGGCATATAAGTTTCAAAACTAATTACTGTTAGAAGAATAAAATATACCAAGCGATTTTATGGAAGTATATAAGTTTTAAAACCAGTAACCGTTAGTGTTGTGAAAAGGTAAATCAGCTAGATATAATGACCAGACAATAACTAGACTTTGAAAAGGATAACATATACTTAAAAAAATTTGCAGACCAGAACAAATCTGCACACACAAGTGCAGCGAGTGTTTCGAAGATCAAAGAAGTGAATATGATAATATAAAATAAAAAATCGGTAAAAAGCTTTCCTGCCAAGTTATTCATTAGAGTACGACTTTTCCCTTTCACTCAGAACGCTAAGCCTACCTTCGAAAAACAACAGAGAATAATGGCATAAGTAAAATGAAAACTTTGTATGGATTGCTTATTCGCGAAGCAAGAGTATCTGCAGGTAATAACTCTTGACCAAGAAGGCCAACTAGTCTTATAGTGAACCTCCATCAAACGGGTTTTATCTCTTGACTTAAATTTTTCATGAATAAGATTCTTTCCAGTTTTCTATGTAAATGAGTTGATGTTTCTGAAAAAAAAAAAAATAATGAGTATATTCTATGAACTTTCTTGTTTAATTTTACTCAATTACATTTTCATAATTTTATCTTCAAGAATTGATACTGCTTTTTCGAGATTCCAACATTCACCATAAAAAAACTTCCGTTTAAGCATAAATGTATATGTCTATATAATTATGTGGAGGGTTTGCAAAGCTTTCTTTCTGATATGTACACAAAACGTGTACATATCCGAACCATAACACTCACCATATCACACCAAACTTGGTGAAATGAACTTCTTTAATAAACAGATAAAGCAATGAAACAGTTACTTATAAAAAGAACTAACCGATAATACTTAGCGATGAGTCTTTTGAAATCTTTTATAATGGTCAGACGAATATAACAATTGAAATGATAACAGTACAACATAAAAAATGGGTGAGGTATACAATAGTGAACAGTGGAATTCAGTACGTTACTAAAACCGATCATGTTCTCGACTAGACAGCGGCAAAAAAATAAAAAAAATAAATAAATAAATAAATAAGTAAAATAAAATTCATTTTAGCAGTCCACTTAAAAAAAAAATCATTGAGCCTAATTTTTTAAAAGAAAGCTTTTGTAAAAATATGAGTATTAGCCAAGCCATGTATAAATATTTCCATTAATTTCAAAAGACGTAATTTCTCTAAATTCTAAGCAAGATGGTGGATATGTAAGCGAGAAGGGATAATTAAATTTGTAAATACAGTACCTGATATAAACCACAACCGAGTGTACGGCTCCAGCCCTTGGCACCTGTCAGGTGTGGATATTTGGTTTGCATCGGTCTGTATGTTTATTTTTAATGTCACCTTTGCATATATCTTCTGAATTTCTGCCACTATCCATCAGTCCTTCCTTATTGGCTTAGAAATAAAGCCAATGGCATTTATAGTTAAATAAATGGCTTCCGAATGGTCTCTTTGCATCTTATTTATTTATTTTTTTGCTGTCTCTTGAATTGCGTGAAAACCTCCCTTCTGCTTTGCTTATAAACTTTCATCGTACTTATCAATGACGCTCCATATGCTAATTTTAAGAAATAAAATATCACAGGAACATGTGATGCTTCATGGCTTACAATGAGGTCATTTATCTGATTAATGACTTACACTGCATATTTGGGTTCAGGGACCAAACTACCCGGTTCAATTTCAGCACCCTGACGGGCATCGTTTTACGTTAGTGGCAGCTGCGTATTTATGCCGATGACAAACGCAAATTTTGCAACACCGTCACCGTTATGACGACAGCAAAAGGTTTCCGAGGTTATTGGTAAATCTTTACTACCCCTTTGTATATCATTTCATTAATTCATTTTAGCAAGAGTTTGTTTGGTAGCAAAACGTTTTACTAATAAAAAATCTGGGAAAGTGAAATATTATTGGTAGATGATAAATATTTTTTTCCAGATATATATCAGATTATGTAAGCTGTGGCTTTACATATCATACACAAACAAACACACACATAAAATCACTTCTTTGACGAGTGCTTTATCGCTGGACAGTCAAGACATCATCAATTATAGATTAATCGTCACTGATGTCAGTCAGTTACCGTCGGTGGCTCGAGTCTATCAGTCAATTATCACTTATCAACTATGATTCCCCTTCAATTTTATTTTCGTGGTAAAATAAAATTGATATTAAATGAAATGTTTGTTTTACGCACACACACACAAACACTCACACACACACACACACACACACACACACACACACATATATATATATATATATATATATATATATATATATATATATATATATATATATATATATATATATATAAGCTTAGGAACATTTGATCCCAGAGGGCTAGTACTAAACCACATGAAACAGTGGTATTATATATTATCAGATAAATAAAACTACACCAGACGATTTATGGTCGTGTAACAAGTCAAAATAATTACTGTTAGATAAATAAAATGAAAAATAATAATAATATATGGTATGTATATACATATATTATATATAATCTATATATATATATATATATATATATATATATATATATATATATATATATATATATATATATAGATATATATATATATGTGTGTGTGTGTGTGTGTGTATTAAGTTTTATCACATCTTCGTTACAATGTATATACTAAACTATTAAGCTATAAGTGATAGATGTTTTGGTAATTGAGTAACTTGAATTAGTTGACTTTCAAGACCACGCTCAATAATATTCCCAAAATAGCGAGATTTGAATATCAAATGACAATTGTAGCTTAATATATAGGCGAAAAGTTAGTTAACAATTTAATAGACATTTTAAAACATACCATTTATACCAGCCCTGAAAATTTTGTACAATATAACCACACATAGACAATAATGCTCTGAATATATGATTCCGAGAGTAAAACTTGGGTTGCAAATGTGAACAGAGGTGAACTGTATGTGTTCTAAGACATTTTCTTTTCTCCTTTAATCATCTTGAGAAAAAGTATTTAAGGTTGTAGTACAGGAAGAAGGTCTGAGGGAAGGTAAAGATTGTTTGAAAAATTGTATCCGAGATACAAAGACTTAGAACTAACGTTTGTGTTGTCATTTTTTTATTTTTGGCAATTTATTTACGCTCTGCACAACCAGGAACATGAACAATAGTGTTAAGATCAACAAGGAAAAAGCATTTCGAAGTAAAAAAAGAGATAATTTGAAAAGAATGAAATAAAAAAAATATAATAGTTATTTTACTGAATATCCTCTGTGACAGAATACTTTTCAGTAATATTGAAATACAAAAGAATATAGGTTGCAGTTCACACAGACAAGGAACTTATATGTCTTACTCATTTTGGTAGTAGTGAATTTTGGGTTTGATTAAAAATGCTGATAATAATTATATAAATGCTCTTTCACATGTTAATATGTATTGTTTTCGATTATATTAACTAAGAATGATAATTCGAACGAAATACTTTCGCTTGAATCGCTTTTGGGTGGAGTAGTTGGGCCTAGATTGTTAGTATCTGTGGCCTGCAGCCTACCCAGGTAAATCTGTGAGTACTATATAATCCGGTTCATTTGTTCTCCCTTGGCTTTCATTCAAAAGTCCTGGGTCCGATGCCGATGTGAAGAAGAAATTTATTATATCAGTGGTTACAAAACGACTTCTTCCATTTGTTATGTATGTGCAATTCTTATCATCGTGTGTCAATAATTTTTATTATTTCCACATAGAAAGATATGAATCAAATTTAACTAAGATCCCCTCTCTAAACCTCTTTCATAACATGAATGTTTTACTTTTCCTGCGCTATAAGGTCCGTTGGGTTACCCACGCCAATGGTATTGTAGGAGAAAAAAATAAACTTTGATAGCACATTTGAAAAACGTCACTAATCGCAGAAACGACAGGTCACTTTGCCTCACAAATTTGGGTAATCAACATTATTAGAATTGAGATTAAGACAGTGTTAACGAATTTCACCATTTACTGTTTTTCATCATACTTAAAAGCTTACCTACATTTCATTTGGGTGAATATAAGCAAAAGTTTGCATTCTTCAAATATTTTCTAGAGTACTTCAATTCCAGAGTGATATCCGCAATATTTTTCCCTTCAGTGTTATTCCGATAGAAAGTTAGGGACCAGAGCTCAGTGAGATTCACGTGGAAAATCTGTTTTTCATTTTTGTTGGCAACATAAAATCTATTATTTTTGTCTCAGAGGATTTTTTTCCCAATATCTAACAAAGATGCGAACATTTTTGGAACGCTGACCGTCGATAAAAATAGGTTATTAAAATTAGACCTTTCTTTTCTCTTTTGGTGAGCGAACAATTTAAGAAAAATCCCTTTTTTCTCCCTCTGCCTAGAAACCCGTTTACTCCTGGTCGTGATTCCATTCGGCATAATGAAAAAAGGGTCGGGCAAAGAGTTACCTTTGCTTCCCTTCAAGTGAACGATTTTGTCCTTCGTATATATGGAGTCGTAGCAGATCTCTCTCTCTTTGTGGCAAAATACCACAGATTTACTTATTTTCCAACTAATCTCATTTGTATCAATAGAATTCAATATTTTAATTTGGGACCATCCATTAATATCGATGATCCACAATGAACGAGTTTTATGAGCCTTGGTAGTTATCTTCCTTATTAATCGTGTTTCAGTCATTTTTAGGAAAGAGTCCTCTTGGTGCAGGTTTTCCAACCAGGATATTGCTATGGAACGAAGAAAAAATATTAGATCAAGGTAACCAGGTAGTTCAGGATGTCAAGGAAAAGATGCGGTGACGTGTGCGAATATTGTCGGGCTTTTGTTTCTGGGAGCATCTGCTGGTAAAGTCAACACTTGGCCGTACAGGACTTCGGTCGGGGATGCATTGATCACTTCGTGTGTGTTATTCTCAATCCCAGCAGGACCCAGGGTAGTTCTTTTCTTCAACTGCCTCCCTGGCATCTGGCGGTTACAGAGGCTTTTAATGATCTCTACAGCCTATCGATGATTTAGTTTCTCTGGGGTTTTAGGCGGTGGTATGCGTTATTCTGGTTCCCAAACTATCGGCGAGGCCATTCCAAAAAACAAGAGGTGAAGTTTGCGCCTCTATCGCTGGTGTTGATCCGGGAGCACCGTGCCAAAACATTAAGTCAGTAAGAGCTTTAACGCAGCTCTCCGTTGTCTGTTATCGAATAATAATAATAATATACTTCTGATAGCTAATTAACTCAAGAATTAGCCTTCTAGCAATTCCGATAGTCTTTCAATCTCTAATAGCCATATTTTTATATGAGTATATTCTTTACTTTAAGGATCAGCCAAAAATAATAATAACATTGTCTTAAGGTATTTGCGCTTAGAAGTAATTGATGGTGGAAGGATAAAAGAAAGAGATGAGTCACAAAATAAGCACAACAAGGGAAGACAAGAGGATCGCTGCTAAGAGTTTGGAGGAGCGGGAGGTTGTCAAAGGAAGCAAATCGTGGAACTCATGAATAGGCTGTTGATCAACGTTCCAATATGAAAGTGAGGTGTGGATATATAGCACGAATGAAAGAAAAAAATTAAACATTATATGGATGGATTATTCGTTTTATGTAGACAGAGTAAAAGGGTATGGAAATATCAGGCATATAAGTTTTTATTGTGCTTTATTATTCCTATAGTTGTGTGAATTTTCTCTCCTATTATTGTAGATCTATTCACTATACAATATGCCTTTGTTTAAGAATTCAGCAATGTATTAATTATTTACTTTATGCACTCTCTTTCTTTCCAAGTGCTTTCATCCTCTTATCCCTTCATCAAAACTGAATTCCATTTTCAGTAATAAGCTACATTTAATCATCTTATATCTTCTTTATCATATAATTTATCATTTTTCTTTCTCGAGTTTCATTTTATATTATCTCTTCTTTATCTTTTTCCATTCACCATCACATGATATCCCATGAGCAAATTCCCATTTAAACTTGCCCGGGCAAAATGCTCACTAAAAATACTAATGCCAAAATAATATCTTCTTTAAGTAGGATATTGTGAAGAGACTCTCTAACATCGATCTTGAGAAGACCCCATCAACTTTAGCAAGACGTCAAGAATCCTCGGAAGCATTTTAATTTAAAAGTTCCCTTTACTACGTCCTAAACTTCGCTGACAGGACATTAATTCATTTTACGCAGAAGTTGAAGGTGGATAAAAATGGTGGGAGGGGGTTTTTTATGTGGATGAATAGGGATGGAAGCTGGTAAGGATGGATGTATTGATGAATGATAGCCCTTCCAACTGTGGAAGAGTCACTATGAGGTGTTGAAAGAGACATGTGTATTTATATGCATGGAATCGGAAAGAGGGCAGAATAAGAACCTTTTTCACGAGGAAAATTGCCAGAGATAGACATGATTACTTGCTTAAGTAAAACGTCATCACTATGGGTATTAGAGATTGGAAGACTATCGGAATCATTGCTGGTTATGGAGTTAAACGCTATCAGAATTATTATTATTATTATAATAGTAGTAGTAGTAGAAGTAGGAGTAGTATAGAATTAAGAGGACAGTTGCATTTTCACAAATGGAAAAATCTGATAGATTCAAATATCAATTATCTGTGTAGAAATTTGCTCGGAAGTATGTCTTCATATTACTATCCCAACGATTCACTACGGGTATTTTCCAGACCTCAATGCCAATGTCACTGTGAAAAGAGAAAATTAACTGGAGAAGGAAATTCAATGAGGATTCCTTTAATCAAGGTCCATTCACTTTAAATACAGCTCCATTATTGAAATCAAAGCTGACAGGAGGCCAAGCAATTACGGTTGATTGCTTATGACGTCAGGATTCACGGAAGGGACTCGCAATTTCCCCTCATTTGGATCTTGTCTTTCAGTGAAGAAGATATCCAGCATAAGAACTTAATACTTTTATTCCGTGGGTCATTAATCAATTACCAAATATCAAAATTAAGATGAGAAGAAAGTGGGGAAGTCTGTTGCTTGGAAAGTCTTATGAGCTCTAAACAGCCTATCATTCTCCTGACACTTTACCCCACTTGCAAGTTGTCTTTGGGCAAAGGCCAGGGAGGGATGAGGTCACTGTTAAAGACTAGTTGATAATAAAGTTAATAACAATAAATTACAAAAATAACCTTACAAATTGATTCAAATAAATATCCAGGAGAGGCTTTGTGGATCGTCTCATCAGGCCATACAAGGTCCAGAAGACCGCACTGCAAACGTGGGGTGCAAATCTAACAAGTACCCAACGATCCACGATCGTCTTAAATAGTTATAAAAAAATCTCACACATGTAGAAAGCCACCTTACTTGTCTCCACGAGTTCCAAGAACTCACTGACATGAAAAGGGTCAATCTGCACAAGCTGCAACGCCTGTAGGCATCTCAAAGCACCACAGGAATTGCGAGGGTGGTAGCGTCCCGAGAATCTGGACGTCTACGGATCTCGCACGCCACAAACTGCACCGTTCTATGATGATACTGGCCAACTCGTATGAAATCCTTTCGACAAACGAGGGAAGGGGCGTGACTGGCGGATGCCGCGGTGACCAAACACCACATCGACGACACAGGCCAGCGAAGGATTAGAAAAGCCGGATCCAAAATATAATCTCCTTACAAAAACGGATGAAGTGATCATAAATTCAGTGGCAAAGCGTAGGCTGTGAAGAGGAACTCGAGCTAACTCTGTCACGTATCACCACCCTTACGATCAAGCCTTCTACTCGAGTCAACCCAGCTCATCCCGGGAAGAAAAATCAAGTTCGTTAATAAGGCACTTCAGTAGTTCACTAATACCGAGGGGAGAAGTGGAGAAGGTGGTAAACAAAACGCCTAAGAAAAAACAAAGCAAAACTACAAAATCATATGACTCCCTTACAGAGTTCATCAAACTAAGAAAGAGCTTTAATGTACAATAAAAACGATAATAGCTTATTAATAAACTTAAACTAAAACAAGATTAAAAGGTTGGACACAACTATTAACAAATTATAATGAAAATTACTTTAATCTAATAATTGTCATAAAGAAAAAAAATAGCTAGACAAAAATATTAGCATAAAGTCTTCTGTCATAATACTCTCTCTCTCTCTCTCTCTCTCTCTCTCTCTCTCTCTCTCTCTCTCTCTTTCTCTCTTTCTACACACACACACACACACACACACACACACACACACACACACACAAGTCTTGAGGATGACATGATATGATCTGATAATGGCCTGGTTAAGGATGGGCAGTCAGACTCATATACAAAAATTATGGCTGAGAACCTCCCTCAGATTGAGTAATAGTTATGTAAACCCTAGGGGGGTTCAGCTTATTTAATTAACATTTACACTTTTAAATCATATTGGAAAGAAAGGATAATACCATGTCGGTTGAAAGGGACGTAAGGTCCCCGTAACACAGATAATAATCATCAATGAATTGGAAATTGAAGTAGATGAACAGGTGACATGAGGTTCGGAGCGCATGACGTTTAGGAGGCAAAAGGGAGCTTTGTTTCCCCGGAGCACACGAGGCAGGAATTCAAATCTATAGCTGCTCAATTGCGAGCCTGTAACGAGAGCAATTGGGGATTGAGCAGAGTACCATTTGAACGACAATGCCTAATCTACTTACAGCACAAGGCTTTTTTTTCTCCTTGCCCGCTGTATACATCGTTAGAATACAAGGTGAGAAGGTAATCACCAACAACATAAAAACATAAAAAAAGTGTGGTAATCACCTATACTGCCTAGGCCGAAAAAGTATCAAAGCAATTTAATTCTTTGTTTCAAACGTATACTAACCAAGAGTATGTTTTTATCCTTTCACCTAAACCTATACAATATATGTACTTTATACAACATACAAAGATTGTAAAATTTGTCTCTGAGGAGATTCACAATGTCATACGGTGTGAATGCTCTCTCTCTCTCTCTCTCTCTCTCTCTCTCTCTCTCTCTCTCTCTCTCTCTCTTACACATATACACACACACACACACACACACATATTTATTACAAGTAACATGTCATTCTTTCATTGACCAACATATCAGTGCTATGAAAGTGACAGAGTTTATCGAATATCAGGCTTTTGAAAATATAACATAACTAGGGCCAATGATATTTGATATGAATTTCGAAGAAAAGTAAACAAATATCCTTAAACAATTAAGATTTAATTAATTTACAAGCATATGTAGTAAATTCTATACAAAATTATTATATATTGATTACCGGCGCATTTTTTCACTAATTCATATCAGAGTTGGTCAGTAGGTTGGTTCTTTCTAAAACTGATGCCTGTAAAAGTAAGCATTAGAGTAGAGAAGGCTCACAGGTTTTACATACTTTCAATCGACGGAACGCTAATCAATTGCACGTGAAATATGAGAACTTATTGTTTTATTGAGAGAGGATCCGTCCACACATACAAACATACACGCATACGGGGGGGGGGTGGGTGGGGCGAGTGTACAAATTAGCGGGGAAGATTTCCACCATCCTTGTGAACAGCACCTGAAATGTAAGATCCCCATAAAACCTTCAACGTTTTATATATGGCTTTATTAATATAGTTTTTTTCTTTCCTATATTTGTGTTTTATATAAATAAAATTATTATATCAGCAAACTCCACAGTAAGGACTTATTTCAGGGAAAGAAGAAAATAACAAATTAGTAATCTCGTAAGTGACATCTTTAATGTTTAGGGGTCGGTACGGAGCGTTCTTAATTTCCCAACGTAAATAAACTCAGCCCAAAACTGGACATACAGGAGTGGAAGGAAAGTGTTTGGCAAGATTGTTACCGGAAAGTTCACCTTCCAGGTCACCTTCGGGGGTAAGTGACATCGCAAATGGTTCCGAGTTTTCTTTGACTAATAGGTTTTAATTAGTTACTATCAAATGCTGAATGCAATAGAAAAATTTTTGTTTTTGCTGAACTCCGAAGGTGAAAGGTTGAGGAAATTAATCAAGCATCCTTGAGGTCAAAGGAACAAAGGGGAGGCATTTGAGATAAATCAGATTATATATACTTTGAATTCAGTTAAACTGTCTCACATAATGAACTCTATTCGTTGTGGCGTTACTAGAATAATACTCTGTAAAGGATGTGGTTTAATTCTCCTGGCCACTGGAAGATTTCAAGTCATCCGTCACTGTTTGCTTATATCTCAGAATTCTTATATAACTACTTCTTGAAACACATTTGGTTTACACACCTTTTTTGTTTATAACCGTACTGTTCTTAACTGTCGGTTCTTCTGTCAGCACTGTCCTTTTTCAACTACCGATATCAGGGTCCGGGTTCGATTCCCCGCTCTGCCAGGAATTTATTTCTGGTGATGGAAATTCATTTGTCGATGTAGTTAGGATCCCGCAAAAAGCTGTAGGTCAGTTGCTAAGTAACCAATTGGTTCCCAGCCACGTAGATATATCTAATGCTTCTTGCAGCCCTAGGAGAGCTGTTCATCAGTTCACTGGTCTGGTAAAACTAAGATTTGCTTAACTCTCACTTTTTCAATGAAAATCCTTCCGCCAAAGTTCAGACTCGGAAGTCTTCTTCGAATATTCCTCCTTCAAGTTCCAATACACGATTAATGCTGCTCATCAAAACTGCATCATGAATGGCGGAAGTTACAATGAAGTTTCGATGTTTAAAGTTTGTTTGTGTTGGACAGTAAATGGAGGCTGTTGAAACTCAAGACGTAACGTGTGCCGAAAATTCATTTCACGCAAGAGTGTAATGTTCTTATTTTGGATAAGACATATTAATTGCTCAAAGAATTTATAAGTAGTTATATTTCATCTCAGACTTTTCTTTTGCAAATTGTCAGCAGTAATTATTATTTCCCTATCCAGTTTTAATGACAGTTCGGAGAGCCAGCTAAATGAAATCAGCCACTTATTAATTGTCAGTATTAGATGCAAAATTTTTGTCATTTTTTGTAAAAAAAAAAAAAAAAAAAAAAAAAAAAAAAAAAAAAAAAAACAAAAAAAAAAAAAAAAAAAAAAAAAAAAAAAAAACAAAAAAAAAAAAAAACACTTTATTAGCTCATTGTAGATCAACAAAATATATGATAACCAACCAGTAAACTTCTGCGACTCAGAATTCTTCCAGATGCAGAATTTATTGAAACAGAAAACAAAGCATAAAACTGTGTGAACGATAGATTTTCGTTAATTGTAACAAAATCGTCATCGGATTTCTATTAGAAACAAATAACATTCCTAGCTAAATGATTATTACCAGGTTTTACTAAAGAACTTTTTTTTTACTATTTCCTCATCTAATCATTTATTTTCTATAGAGCATCACATCTGACAATATTCAACATGTGCAGAAGTAATAAACTTTTTTTGGAGATGAATGAGTAGCTTTTCTCTTTTTAGCAGTTATTTTTTTAATGCTATCAGAATGATACTGATATAAGGCAATGCTTTATGATAGTGTCTTTAACTTAGGTGTACCTTTAGACTTCTTTAGATGTAGCTTGAAGAAGACAAAGAAATCTTTCTAATTAAGTGCTAGCAAATCCGAATTCAAAATGAACAGAATTTTAATGTTACCTCATGATTAAAGGTTTTTTGCGTGGCTAGGATTTTGACGTTTTTTAAAACAAATCCAGTTCTCAGTAATTTCTAGATTATCGATCTGGTAATACGAAATTCTCCATTGGATACTTTTGGTTACATAAACCGAATTCCTTGCAAAAAGAAAGAACGCTTAAGCATATTTGAAAAACGGCAAAAATTTTTCTTGGACATAATTTTTATACAAAATCTCCGTATTGTCTTCAGTGCTACTTCGACTATTAAGTGCTGTCATTTTGATTTTCTTTGATAAAGAACTACAGATTATTTGCAAAATAGGTATGGGCCTATTGCTACCCAGCTCATATATTGTATACTTCTTACAGTAAATGTGTAAAGACATTTTATAAAGAAAATGAAAGGAAGATAGGATTACTTAAAGTACCATTTGTTTAGTTTATATCATCGGTTCTGTGTCAATCAAATCATTGTTGAAAAGATTTTATATATGCAATCTTGTTGCATAACACTAAAACTCTTCCTTTAAATAGAATAATCTCACCAAAGTGGCAACATTGTTTATGAAACTCCCGTCTATGGACTTTGCTTAATGTTACCTGAACGAAACAACGGAAAAAAATATATTCCGAATAAATCATCGTACCTACATTCGGTTCAAAATATTAAATATACTGGTATTACTAAAGGGATATGGTCAGTTTCGTCCATAATTGTTTGAATCATTCAGTGAATTCGTTCGTTCTTGAAATACCAGCAATTCATTACGTATTTAAGTCAATGACATATATAAGTCTTACTGGGGATAAAGCGAAATATTTGCCAACTAGCAGTAAAAGAAAAGATGATGTCGTCTTTAACTGAAAATGACTAAGCAAAACTTTGCATTTGTAATGGGAAGCTGTCCTGGTAAATCATAGCAGTTTGAGTTCATGACTAAGTCAAGATTAATAAAAGGGTCATCATTTTGCAAATGCCAGTTCATGAACATGTATTGACCTGTTACCAGAAAACGAAAGTGATGACGCACAGGAGAAAACTAGACGGAAACGTAATATACCGGAAATTATTATCCTTATGGTTTCATCATCTGTATATTCGAGCCTTGTCAATGATAAATGGGAAACGTGTCCCAAAACGCTCTGGGTTGGATGGGTAATCCCAGGGAACAAGGGCAGTTCTGATATTCCCTTCAACATACCAATGGTAAAACGTTTCATGATTATCTTAAAAATATGGAGGCCTAAAACTGGAGAGAGAGAGAGAGAGATGAGAGAGAGAGAGAGAGAGAGAGAGAGAGAGAGAGAGAGAGATTTTTTGTACATGTTATAACAAATAATGAACCACTTTATTTATGCATAAAAGTGTTTTTATTAAATTGCTTCTAGCGAACATTTGCGATTCTCTCGTAATTGCTTCCAACGGCAATTCCAGCAAAGGTTACAACCTCTTCAGCAGTGCAGATGTTTTATAGACCTTAAGTAGAAAGCAGATAAAGGTTCGTTGTACATCTTGCTGTCTTCCTAAAGCTAAATGGGAAGTAAAATTCCTTGGTGGTTCTTCCTTCCTCTTTTGTATCAAAGGTTTTCTATTCGACAAGTTTACATCGTATAAAGAACGTTCTGACGGCTCATATTTTGTTGCCTACATGCTTATGAACAAAAGTGAAACGTCTCAAATGTGTGCTCACTTTCAGAGACCATTCCAGTACCAGTAACTTTTGAGTTGTAGATTTCAAATTGTTTTTTTGTTTTGTTTGTCTAGTGCTTTTTACGTTGCATGGAACCAGTGGTTATTCACCAACGGGACCACGACTTTACGTGATTTCCGACCACGTCGAGAGTGAACTTTTATCACCAGAAATAAGTCTCTCTGACCCCTCAATGGAATGGTTGAGAATGGAACTCGCGGCCATGGAACTCGCGGCCAGAGAGGGGACGGGTAAAGACCATACCAACCACGCCACTGAAGCGCTGATTTCAAATTGTGAATGGGAAAATTAAGAAATGAAAGAAAAGCCACTTAAACAATCACCTAATTACTAGTAATAATTTCCCACATCAGACCTAATAATCACAGAATGATCTGTACCTACATTATGAAAAATCAACGGTCACTATGTAGTTTATTATAATGAAGACGTTACCTGTTAATACCACAGAACATAAAGCTACCCTTAAACTACTATGAGATTTAAGGCCTCTGTAACACGGTTTTTTGGACTTTGCTCCTTATCAAAGGATCGGATGTAGCTGAAGTTGACATATGTATATTTTACAACCACACACAGATTTTGTCAGCATTATCAATAACCTAAACCCGATAGTTTTAATTTTTATAGAGTAAAAAATATCTAGCCGACGCCATGGCCAATGAATACGAGCCAAGAGTCGAAAAACATTCATTACGTAAGCAAGGTAAAAACACATCCACCAGACAGAAACCCATACACCTTGTTCCATCGGCTCGAAACCCAAAGACTTTATGAATGGCGGAACGATACATAGATTGTGGTGGGCTATCTATGCTAGCGTAGTAATACTACTATAGCAGTAGTGCCGCAACAGTATAGCAGTAATATACATGAATTAAACATTTAGACCAACTGCTGGGATCCTTGAGGATCATTTAGCACTTCTTACAACTACTCGAGAAATGAGTATTTATAGCCAGAAGTTAAATTTTCTAATCCAACAATGGCCATGATAGCCTTCAGTCTCATCCTGAATAATAACGAGGCAAAGTGGGTGGAGCCTCCAATGAAGTCGTCATTCTGCCGATAATTATTGGCCAAAATACGGTACCGGCTATTTTTTTTTTTTTTTCTTCAGTAAATAGGTAGATAGCCAATAAATAAAAATTGCTTGACATTGATATGGCAGTTATCAAATCAAGCTTGTCTACTGTTATTGAAAATTACCAACTATTCCCTACATCTTGTCAATCTGATTGTGACCTATAAAGTGACTGTAATTTCTTAGGAAACTTATTTTGGGAGTTAGACTAATAATCGAAGTGTTTTTGTATTTATTAACATATTTTGTTGGTTTGTTCACTATGACAATTATCAGTGGAGAGGTTTCAGAGTTCATGAAGATGTGCTGCTTTGCTTGTATTTAAATTTGTCTCATTTGCCAGAGGTCTAGCCTTCGTTACGTATATCCAATCATCCATCGAGAAAGGGGGAAGAAATGCTGTCATAAGTTACGTAACGAGTGCGTTTCGAAACATTTTATCTGATTAAGTTGACCAGTCTTCAAAAAGTCACTTTTACATTATAAGTACCAAATCTATTCAACCTAACGTTATGCAGAATACAGTCAAATTTATGTGTAGATATAATGTGTATTCTGGAATAAGCGTTATATTTATGAAATGCATAGATAAAAGTTATGCGAAAAAAAACCAAGTGTTACAGAGGCCCTGAATCTCATAGTAACTGAATCTAGTCATAAAGGATGTATTTCTTTTGAATAATAAATCTAAAAAAAATATTACAAATACAAAGCACGTTTAAGAAAGGTAAATGTAAAATTATAAACAAATAAAACATTTCTAAGTAAAAGTACGAATAAAAACGTATTGACAAATGTGGAAAACACCTTGCTCAAGCGGAGTCCCGCCGATCCGTGTCAGGATGTAGGAGAGAGAGAAAAAAAAAAGAAGTCATGAAGAGGCAAAGAAAGTGACGTGGCTCTATGCTATATACAAAGGACTGAGGTGGTATGGTTGTTAAGGAACCAGTTTTTTAATTCCCTAACTGTCAAGGACGAGGTGGTGGTGTTGATATTTGATTGTTCAGGGCTTTTAATTTGTTACCCGTTCAGTAACGTACACCTTTATGATCATCACTCTCACTTTGAGCAACTGAACGCATACTTCCTATGTAGGTCTTTTGTTTGCATTGGCAGCAATTAGATAAATACACTACACCGGATTGCATCAAGGAGGACAATTTATCTTTCTGTTTTAGGAAGCTTCCAATAGTTCTAGGATTCCCACAAGGGAATCTGGCATCAATTTCTGGATAATGGTAATTTAACATTCTTGAGAGAGGGCAAAAACCTCTAATTATGTATATAAGGTAATTTAACGTAATATCTAAGTTTCTGTTCTAAATGCATTGCACCAGCCTGATGAAAAAAAGTTATTGATAGTACATTTGACATATTTAAAAGAAAAGGCTCGATGAGTAACAATTGCTATAAGAAAATCTCTCAAGAAATTTTTTATCATGGAATAATTTCAGACTCCATGTTAGGTTTATGGCCCTTAGGAGGAGTGTTGATAAAGCATTTGATTTAAAATTATAAAAAAAAACTTAAAATTTCCGGCCAAGGCCGGTAGAAGTCGGTTTCCTATAGATGTCAATGTTAAAACCGTTATCTCTGGCTAATTGTCCATTTTCTTCTAATTCGTAGGTAAATGTAATATTTTGATGTTTAGAGTTAGCATATTATAAAAGGGACTTGCTATGACGCCTATCTTTAAACAAAACCAAAGTATCATCTACATACCGACCATTTGAAGACTTACGGATTCTCTAACTGAACGGCAGAATTGTGACCAAACCATTATCAAAAGACAATACACGAAAGATGGGAAGCTCAAGCCACAGCCGCATCGGCCGCATACAATTTAGTTCCTGGCATGAAATGAAGATGGCGGTAGCATTTCACCTGCCTACATCGTCTGTTTGTTTACTTTTTCACAAAGCGGGCATTCAATTTCAATCATGAGTGGGCGTAGCCATCATCACCCGTGTGTGGTTTGCAATAGGACGAAAATGATTTTCCCCATCTGATTTTTCATGCTTTTCCTCAGAATAAAGAAAGGTAATAAAATCATTACATCTGTTACAAAGTACATGATGACTTTTAGAGAAAATGAAGAAATAAAAATAGACCAAAGCAAAATTGAATGTCGGGTGCAGTGTTATTCCGAAATAAATATTGGAAAATATTTATAATACGGTGGACGCCTCTAAGCGGAAAGAAAATATATTTACATGTGATTTTCGACTAGAAAAAAATATTTGCCATTTGAAACCCCAACAACCAACCTAACCTTCCTGGTAATGTACATCAGTAGCCTAATCATGTCAACAGTAAACCTAACCATATCAGCGGTACCATAACCATGCCAACAGTTACCTAACCATGTCAACAGTAATTTGCAATGGAAATGAAGCTATCTTGCAAAACATATCAAAATCAACTAGAAAAAACTATATTTTCTTGTCATTCTTGTCAATTGTATTTCAAATAAATACCTTAAAGTTATATTTGCATATCTTGAAAATCTCTAGAAATATGAAATAAACATACCAATTCCTATCACTGTCATACAATTCGTGAATATTGGGTCTCCATGCCTTTTCCAGATAGGCTTCTCACAGCAACTTTGATATACTGTATATATAGGTACTGTAGTTATGTTATATTCTCAGCAGCTTACCATTGGGTTGTAGTTATAAATGTTTACCTTAATTTTTCATTAATAAGCAACTATTTAGCGAACCAAAGTTGTTCCATCAGGAAGGATGTATCTTGTGGGAGCATTCATATGGGAGAGCATATATTAGGATTGTGCCTGGTTTGGTAAGGCGCCCTATGAGGTAATGTTAGACTAGCGATAATCTATACGCTAAGTCGGTTGTATTGCACTTCCATCTTCAATGGAGTGTCTGGGGTTTTGTAGATCACTTACGAAGTCGGTATTATCTTTACGACGATGTGTTAAACTCATGGTTCGGTGAGGTTCTTGTAGAAAACACAAGGTTAAAAAATAGTATAATCTTCTGAAGTTTTACATGATGAAGATCAGGTATGATCGTACAAGTCTTCTATGACGATAGCTTGATCGCTTCTGCCAATGATGATGGCTAATCCTATTCCTCTACATGATAAAGCTTAGGTAAAGAGGTACAGGTTCTTCTAATGACGATCACTAACTCTGTTCTGCCTGTCTACCATCTCTGTTACAAGTTATGAAGGAACAGACAGTAGTTCGAACATATGAACATACTATCAGATGACATAGTTTCATACGAACACACAATCGAATGAGACACGGCTACAGATCACGTAGGCCGTTTGAATAATAGGTCGGGTAGTTGTCTCAAGCAGGGAGCTTGGACTAATGTTTATAACAATTGAATGACTACAGGTGACGGCATGTTATCTTAGCCTACATACTTATTGTATACGTCATCTTTAGCGTCTCTAGTCTGAATCACATTCCTGCAAGCAATCTGGTTGACCTCTTAGTTTTAGACTTTTTATATATATGGACTAACATTCCATATTTTTATCTTATGTAAACACTTACATTAGCTCGGTCAGCTACCAAAACAACTACTGAATATTACTCAAACTTGACTTGCATTTGACTTATAGGAGTGTGATACAGACACTATGTGAATATATATATATAGTAAGTAAATAAAAATTCATGGTGTACATGAATTGATTCAAGAATAAAATATAAAACAATGATATTGGTAAATAATAGTGATCACATGATATATAATGATACAGTTTTTCACTTCATCTCATTAAGATCATATGCTACAGAAAATACTAATGTACTCTGATAATTGCATAGAATGAAGATTAACATGATAAAAATCATAACTGATAAAAAATTTCATATATGAATGATAAAGTTATTAATGTTATGCTATTGATTCGTTGATTTTTATGCTAAATGTTATATATCTGATTCATTAATTTCATATATTAACTCATAAATAACTGCAGATAATGGTAAGATATAAGGTAACAGATTGATTATAGGCTACCTGATTTGTTTATACATATGTATATGGATTCATATAATTATATTAATATATGTGCACTTTAAATAGATTCCTATTGTGCGTACACGCAAAGATATATTTAGATTCTGTTATTTATGATCATTTATATAAGAGATTCCTATTGCGTACACGCAAAAAATATATTTCGATTCTGTTATTTGATGATTAATATAAGGATTACAATGATATTTCTTTTATATAGGATACATGACCGAGGTTATACTACTTCACTTTTAACTAGCTTTCGAACAACTTTTCGTCCATTACACAGTTCCAGACACCACCTTTAGCCAATTGAAACGGCCTTTTTCATGGTTAAAACAAGGGGAAAATTTGCCTGGGCGGGTCCAACGTTCCATTTTGCGCTCATACTTATTCTCTGCATCCTAAGCTACACGATTACGTTCGCGATGAATAGATCATCCCAGCACGAGTCCTTCGCCAGCAAAGTAGAGTTGAATATCCTTCGGGTCGTAATTGTCGGAAGTATGTCCCTTTTTGTAGTCGAATTCCGACAGCCGCTGGAGCGTTCCGCATTAAAACGAGATTAACGACGAGATACGGTGTCGGTCGAAGAAGTCCATGAAATTCCTTTCACATTGTAGGCGGTTGTTACTTGACTGTAGTCGTCCGCTGCGACGAACGATTTTTTGAAGTTGCTATGTGAAACTCTCGTACTGCAGGATACTGTAACCAGGTTCCATTAATCAGCCTGCAAGTGAAATTATACTTGTCACAAGGGCAAAGTAAATTCAGACGACATCCAAATACAGGGGAGGGGAGAGAGCCATTTAGACCAGACTTAACCCACATGAATTCGCTGATCTTTTGGAATTCAAAAGAATCCGCTGTACAAACGTTTTTATCCATGGCATTAACAATGAGTGAACCTATCCAGGTCTATGATGACTCGTAAAAATATCCATAATTATAAAAAATAAATAGATATCAATACGAATCTCAAAGAAAATTCGATATTACTGGTAGTAAGTTACTAGACAAAGAAGTGGAAAATGGAGCTATTTGTAAGATTGCCAGGCAACATAAGAGTCAAAGAGAGATTAATCATGATTCTATGTGCCCTAACAAAAGTTTCATATTCAATATTCTCGCGCGCATCTTCTGAGGTTAATTTTAAAAACTTTATTAATAGGTAGGAGATGCAACGAAAAAAAACCCACTATGTAACTAATTTCTAAAGAAACTTTGGGTTTTTCAAGAAATTGTGACATTTTTTCCCATGAATGTTTTTACTTGAATTGTAATAGGCTAATGTTGCAAGTAAATAAATCCATATCCATATCGTGATACTTCTAAATGTCTATGAGGTTCAGAAAAGATTAATTCATTTTGATGTTATAGAAACTCTATTTCCTTATTTGTTTATTAATTTTAAAATGATTGCAAGTCCTTAACTACTTGCATTACACACACGGATAAGAATATGTTATGTGGCCTGTCATGTGACCTATGAACCACATGTGAAGTTCATGAACTAAGCATTCCTTTCTCCAGTCAATCTGCTTTTTCAAGCAGAGACGACACACAGATGAAGCCTGGTGTAAGCAGATTATTGAGGTTAAAAGGAACAAATGCTGATACGGCAATGATGACGTCGTCACTTGCAGGAGATTGCTCTCAGCCAGCTAAGAGTTACGTTACTTGCTGTAAGAGATACGACTTTAGTATTTTCAAATGATATTTTAGTGTTTTAATTCTCCACCCGCATGAGAAGAATGTCTGAAAAAAACAGTACCAAAATTGAACAATATATTAGTTTCATGTTGGCATTATGTTAAATAAATATTCCTTATTCAAACTATATAAAAAGCCAAAAGGTTTCCATACAAATTCTATATTATATTATTAGCCCTGTATAAGATTCATATAGGATTATTCCATAGATAACATTTTTCACTTCTAGACTTCCTGACTTTAAAATCTCTTTTATTTTATTTTATTTTATTTATTTATTATTAGTTATCTATTTATTTATTTATTTATTTATTTTTTTTTTTCATTGACTACGAATATAATCACCGGGACAGACAATATGTCAGTAGGTTTTTGGATATGTGTTTGAACTTTTAGCTTATTTGTCATTACTAAAGCGTTAAGTTAGAGTTCAAATCTTTACGCATATATATTTAGATATTTAATTAACCTATGGTTACGTTTTGCTTATTGATTTTATCGTGATTCCTTTTTATTATAATTTGTAACCCTTCCGACTTCTTACGGAGTGTATTATATTGACTCCACTTATATCCATATTTATCTTATTTTTTTTATATTTATTTATTTATATATTTTTTTGTTTTATATATATTTGATAAATTAATGGTTGGCTTGAATATGTGGAAAAGTGTTCTAGCGGCGTACCGTATAAGGCTACTTGCGGCATCAATTCTATAGATACAAGATATATATGATAAAGGTATTTAAAACCGCTAGAACCGCTATAATCCGGTCGGATCCAATATCACGAGTTGTAACTCGTAAGACATTGACACTTCCTATTTAATTATCCGTTATTCTACCAAACCGATTGACTCTGGGTGATAAAATATATTATTGTTTTCTTAATGGAAAGGAATTCACAATCACCACGTGTTAAGGAGATTATTATTGATTTACACACCCGAGCACAGATTATTATGTGTTGAATTCCATATTTACTGATTTAGCATCATAAATATTCGTAACGCACTCATTGCGGTGTTTGTTTTTAGCGCTATTAATTCTATATAACGTGTCAAGGAACTATTAACACTAAGAAGTGTTTATTCCCTCTGTCAGACTCGTAATTCTGTTAATAATTCTACGTATATTCTTTCAAGGATTGATTTGGCACAGGATAGGCTCCTAAACTGACAGGTGTCTTAGTGTGTCCCTTGTTTTTCATGACACGTGTTACAATCAGTTATGTGCTTTTTATATCTGTAAGCATTGTAGGCCAGTAAAATAGTGATTTGCTTTCTGTGACATAGGAGGGAACCCTGGATGACGGAATGCAACCAGTTTATGACGATTGGTATGAAAGAGATTATTACTAATACCTGGTCGTTAGTCATCTGCTGTGTTCTTCGGGTTTACCTCGTCACAGACCTACATATAATATTACATTTGATTACATTATTCTGAATAACACATACCTAAGTATACTTTTGCTTTAGGGTTTCTGCTCGAAGTGTGTATTGTTTTTGCTTAGCCGCTGACCCTGTTTCCGTTTCGAAGTGTTTATTGTTTGGGTTTATGTCTGTTGACTCTTGCTTTGTTCAGTTTGTAACAGTTCGTCATTCATTGCTTTATACGTAACCAGCAACATAATGCTAAAACCACACAATACGTTTGCCGATGGTAATAAAGAGAAGGATCCTAATTATTACAAAAAGAAATAGAAACAGTAGCCCGTTCGGATCAAACAAGCAAACTCGGTGACTGTGTCACACCTAGTCAAGCGGTCAAGGTTAGTCAAAAACTGCCGAAGTGTTCAAACATAGCAAATTCCACACAATAAGCGACTCTAGCAGAGTGGGGAAAAGCGATGTTGGTTCATACCAATATCTTTTGAATTAAAAAGGATTTTTCCTATGAAACACACGACGCTATAAGTAATCAGAGCAGGTTTTCGTTTTAATTTAATACATTAAAGTTTATAATAAATACTGGTGGATTAAGCCCAACTGTACGCGCGTACAAATTAGAATATCTTGTTTATTTCTTTAGCACACGCAATATCTTGTATTTACGGACTCACCGTCTGTTGTTCGAACTTCCCTAATGAGAAGTCCGGATAAGCGAGCGCTTACAGATACCTCTATAGTTATAAAAAACATTGATCTGTATCTAGTGTAAGATCCATCTAGGGGTATACAAAATATTATCTTACATCCTGCAAAATAAGGCGTGTTTATCAAAGGGAAATCCTATAAACCTTCAAAACATATAAAATCCGTTTGAACAAAAATGAGACAGTTAATCAAATAATAAACTTATATAAAGGAACTATACATTTGTCTCATAAAAATCGTAACATTGTTCAAATGACCCAACAGAATTCTCCCACAACCGCAGTCGTACTTTGCACGCAAAAATCTCGAGAAGCATGCACCCTCGAATGTCTTAGTGCGTGTAAAAAGACTTTGCTGGGAAATGAAATTTTTAATCCTTCCCGACACTCTGAAAATATACGATTTCCGCGAACAAAGCCCTAAAAGTATACATACTCGTGGATACGGAAGTTATAAATATCGCATTTTTTATTGTTGCTAATTTTTAATCACGCCAACCAGTCGTGGATGAATCTCTTCTGATAATCATCTAAAGTAATATCCGTAAAGTCATTCAAGCAGAGTGATTCAGCAGAATTTTTTTTATCTTCTACCTGAATACCAGGAAGTTTCTCCACTAGCGAGTGATCTCTGGGAGAAAAACGGATGTCATTGAAAACAAAACACGGTCTAAGGACAAACATAAAGCTATATACGTACCTTCGTGTAGACTCTCAATGAAATTTCAAAATAGAGATAAATGACGAAGTTGAAAAATGTTAGTAATAGGAGCCATTAGGAATCAAATAAGCCCATATATTTTTTTCCCTCAAATGCATGCCATAAAAGATCGGACTTGGCGTATCTGCGTAGATTCTGTCGCTTAAACAAGGAAACGACTTCCGATAGTTTCCAGTGCGATGTACCGACGACATCTTATCTCTGTTAGGTTAGAATAAATTTTTTTCACCAACTTGGACTTACTTAAAAGTTTTTACCTGATACCATTACCTAAGTGATTGTACCTCATACACCGTTTTTTTTCAGCACACCCAGGGGACATTATCAATTTTTTACGTATGCCTCCGGCTTACGTTGCGCCCCAATTACAAATATAGTGTTTGGAGACTTTTAGGGGGGATACCCTACATGCCTATATGGATGATCTTGTAATCTTTTTCTAATACCTTAGAAGTACATTCACATAAAGTTAGAGCTAGTGCTACAGAGACAAAGACAGATAATTCTCAGAGTAAAATATCTAAATGTGAGTTTTTTTAAAAAACCGAACATGTTTTATTCTAGGTTTTTATGTGTCTGGTCAAGGTCTTAAAAGTAGTCCATGGTAAGGTGTCGGCTATTCATAACTTTCCGGTACTTATTAACGTAAAAGGGGGATACAGCACTTTTGCGCTGTAGTGGGTATTACAATCGTATGTAAATATGTAACTCTTCAATCATGACAGCTCCTTAACAGATCTTACGAAGAAGAGCGTAGATTGATTATGGTCTTAAAAAGCATCACAGGCGTTCGATATCTTAAAAGCGGAAAATAATGCAGCTCACCTAACTTAAAAATCCCTGATTTAAATAAGGAAAATTTTTTTTTATTGCAACAGACGCCTCAGACCAAGGGTAAAATGGATACTACTTACAGCAAATATGATAAACAGTTCTTCCCTATAGCTTTTTATTCACGTAAACTAAAGCCCTCTGAAAGTAAATATGCAGTAATAGGCAAGGAAGGGCTAGGTATCTTTAACACTAGTACATTTTAAGTTCATAATCTATGGCTATCCTGATAAGTCCTTACTGAACATGAGTCCTTTATACCGAGTTTTTCAAAGGCTTTAATCACAGTCCAAAAGGAACTCGGTGACAAATGATCATTCAGGTCTTTGGAGCCAAGTTAAGATATCTACCTGGGAAAGCAATTATCATAGCTGACGCATTATCCCGCAATCCCGCACCATACTGCAAAGAACCATTAATTAGACTAAAAGATATAGAAACATCCGTGCCTATTGTTAAAACCGTATCTAAACAAGAAAATTCCTTAACCCAAGAGATCGCGAGCATTGAATATCTGGGTCGGAGCGCAGAACAGAGTTAGTGATCGTCATTAGAAGACCTGTACCTCTTTACCTAAGCTTTATCATGTAGGTTAGTTAAGTTAGAGTGACTTACTTTAATTTCAAGTTCACTAACCTTTTAATCTATGATTGAATTTTACCCATATGTATGGATAAAAGCATTCAATAAAATAAAAGAAAATTACATGCAAACCAGCATATCTGCTCCACAAGATCCATTCTTACCGTTTCATCTAAGTTTCTGCATTATATGCTCATAATTGTTCAATTTTTTTAATGAAATCTTGTAATTGGTACCAACACCCCACATAGTATTCCAAAGTAAATTTACCATTTGGCAGCAAATGTACGCAGTAATACAGTAGTAATAAATTGGCAAAACAAGTTGTGAAAACCTATGATATTTGCTTGTACTGTACATGATGCAAAAAGAAACATGGTTCAAGTCAATTAGAATAATTGTTTCAAATTTTTTTTAGGAATGTGCATGCTTCTTGCAGAAATGGCATTTTACTAGAAAATACCAGGCAGAAGTGTTGTTTACATTACCTTCATAAAAGGGTGCCAATTGAATATGCATTTTTGAGAACTCCCACAATTGGGCTATGAGATTTTAATAAATTGTTATAAATAGGTTTGTTTCCTATTTGATTTGTGATTTCATTTTTATTTGCTTTTTTATGGAAATTAAGTTAAACCTGATTTTTGCTTATACGTATTCTGTAAAATACATGCATTGCATTTGTTATAAAAGGGTACCTTACTTTTACTACCTTTGTTGTTGTACTTTTTTTAGTTTTATTAACAAATAGTGCTTAACTTTTTGCCTAATCAGCATGCAAGTTAAGTCTGCTTTTTCATTTTGATTTCATATTATTGGTTTGTGATCATACCCATGGCTTTGTTTGCCTATTTTAAATTCCTGATATATGCATGTTTTGTTTGCATGACTTGTATGACTATTGCATGCAAATGAAGCATGTGCCATTTCTTTTACTTTGTTTCTGTTCTTTGCAAGAACATTTGTGTACAGTTGCTTAGGTATGTACAGTATACAATCATAAGCACAAGCCCAAAAAAAGGAAAATAATTACTGTATACTATATTGGTGAAATAATAAGATAATATGAGAATAAGTTTGTTTCATTCTAACTGCCCTCTCAATTTAGATAAAGATACTTAGCAATTAATGTTACATTAACTGAAGGATTTTATTTAATGATTCAGAAATGCCTAATATATAAGTCATAAGCTATGATAGAGCCCTATAATCATGTTAACAAGCAATATTAATCGATTTAGTATTCAATAATTTATAAAGAGAAGTTTATTGGAGCATAAGAATAATTTTAACATTTAAAAAGCCGCGCTACGCCACAGCCGAGTTTTAGTTGAGGGCATAATCATAGATGGCGCGCATCCTGACGGGTTGGATGACGTTTTTTTAATGGTATAAATAGTCAGTTTCCCATCTTTCGTTTATTGTCTTTGAACCATTATGAAGAAAAGTCCAAGAAGAAAAAAAATTAGATACGTGTCATTCTGCTGAAAAGAAAACGTGTTCCTACCTCAGTCAGTGAATAGGGATGGTCTTTATTGTACGCAGGAAATCTACTGGTCGACGGTTCTCCAGAATTCCTTTGGATTATGACCGGTTAGGTTACCAGAGCACGACTATATAACATTCCTAATTATTGACCGTGACTATTGGATGTTAGGGAGGAAAGGGGCTTTGGAAAAATCGGAAAGTAATTAAGTAATGGTCAGAAAAGGTGGAATATGCAACGATAATAGAGAATAAAAGAGTTACCTTAAAATAAACGGGTAAGTTTGACAATTAAGTATCAGATACTTAATTGTCATTATGATTTTTAAAGGGATTCTAAGTAAGATAATTTACGAGTGCTAAATCTGTTAAATGTATTATCACTATTAACTGTAGTGATTTTTCTTTACTATTTAATTCCATGATTGCTGCTTAATTTATATTTTAATTTTGTTTTATTTATGAAGGCTATCACTTCCGGATGAAAATTTAGAGCAACTGGCTAACAATATTCTCTTCATTTTGCGTACAAGGAATTAAAATTTATTTCGCAAAAAAAAAAAAAAAATGAAATAAAAAAATAAATAAATAAAAAATAAAATAAAATTTACAGCTCACCCTTCTATGGCATAACTATTTCCCTTTACAATCTGAACGTCACTCTTGGAACTCGTCGGTCAGACATTGAGGGATAGGGGGCAAAAAACCGAACACTCCCCAGTGGAAGTTTATCATTCAGTATTCGCCATCACTTTAGGAATTTTATATTGAAGTTTTATTTCTGTCCGAATTCCTTTTGATTGCTACCCACCCTCCTCAGGCAGAACAGTCAACCAATTTCAAAATACAAAAATTATGATAAAACACCCAATACTTCCAAAATGTCAAGAAAATATTTTGTAGATGCTGAAAAATATTATAATAAGTTTGTACACTGAAAACAGTCAAATAGCTTTAACTTTATTACTAACAGGAATTTCTCCAATTTAATTTTGGTCCCAGCTTTACTGAGTTTTTATGTATCCTCATTTGACTGACAAAATTTATGTCTGTTGTTTAAGCCTTATATAGAGTATGACATGCAGAAATCAAGTGTACCGAAACCAGCAAAGTCTTATATTTCAATTCAGGGGAAAAAATCGGACGTGATGGGTATAACTATTAGTAGATCGAAGCCACTGAGAAAGTTGAATATTAGGCTCCCACTCGTTTCTTGTTAAGAGTCACCTAACTCAGTTATCCATACAACAGATAACACAATACCGGTGTTCCAAGACTAAGTACACGATGGGTGAAATTGCCCCCCCCCCCCCTCAGAAAAAATAGCTCACCTCCTACCCCCCCAAAATAAAATAATGTAACAATATTAGCCAAGGGGGTATCAAAACTCCTAAATGAAATACAAACTTTTAATAAAGAAAATATTAAGATAGAGGTTCTAGTCCAGAACCTCTGAGCTGAGATAGAAATAAACTTAAAGTACCCGTGAAAATTTTTAAACAATCAAATTAATTTTAAGATAATGAAAACACTTATACAAAAATAAAGGAGGCCCTGAAAGAAAAATATCTGCCATTGGTGAAGCCTAACAAAAATACAAACTAAATTGCCTAACAGTGGCCACAACTTAGTTCCTGGGATGCTCCTCCAAGTGGAAGTGTTCCTGGAGAGGTTCGTTAGCGCCTCAGAAAATTCTACTTGGCTCGATTACAACAAATACTATATTGTAGCTGCCATCAACAAATACCAGGGATTTGGAGGATGTCCAATGTTGATAATAACAAAAAGTTTAATTTCAGTTCAAGGCCATATAGTACATTGTACTATACAAAGAATTGACAATAACATACAGCTTAGATATTTAAGATAACATGATAAAAAAAGATTAATCTGCAGTATCCATACTTGCTGAAGTAGTATAAAAGATTGTAATAAAAATAATGTTAATAGCCGTAATAAAATAGAGAATAGTTACAAAAGTTAATGTAAGAAAAATGTACTGATATAATTAGTAAATAAAAAATTAAATTAACAATAACAATAATCATGGCAATATGATAATAGATTCAGCAGGTGACTTTGCAAAAAATAAAGATTAATTAATTTTGGGAACAAACTCCACATTTTCCCATCTTCCCCACAATTTAGATCATCTTACCAGACCGGACATTGTTCGCCTTACAATGATTTATAAATTTTCCAGGTGGTTTTCTGTGAACATCTGTGTGGCGGAATGGTAGCAAGGAGTGTTTGTAAGGAGTCTCAAAATGTCATTGTGAACAACAGTGATACTTCTCATGGGCTCTCGGGTGTAGTTCATCCACAGGGAGCACACATTTACTGTAGTAATAAGAGTAGCAATAAGAGCAGAATGACAGCAGTATCATGTTTCTGTAACAGAAGGCAAACTTCCTTGCAATCATGCTGCCAGCTGCACAGAGTTTACGACGTCTCTGTTCTATGGCTGCCATATTTTTTAGGTTCTTGACAATGACCAAAATTCTGAAATTCGTACACGAATTCCAGCCGAGGATTCCAGAGGAAAATTGGTGGTCCTACAATATGCTTAAGCGATCTCGGGAGGAGCAACATGCACTAGGTCTTAGTTTCGTTGTATAAGATATAAAATTAGTTTGCATATTGGGGGTAAGTGCCTACGAGTCATTGGAGACCTTGCACTGATGTGGAAAATACCCATACCATCAGCGTAACAGATGCTTATAGTTGTGTCATTGATAGTGCATCCAATGAGTGTGTTCAGTTTGACATTCAGGGCATCTAAGCCCGCTTAGGGAGCCGAATGTGTACGACAATAAGTTACCTTACTTGACAGAACTGCTGTGTGAAGAACCAGTAATATATAGGGGTGTGGCTCTTTTATGCAGCTTAAAGAAGAGGTTCAGGTAGTTTACTCTGTCAAATGCTTTTCTCACGTCCACAAAACATAGGAAAACAGGAGAGGCTGATGATAGGTAGTAGTTCAGCAATTCTTTCAGTATGTAGATGCAGGTGTCGGTTGAGTAGTTTGCTTTAAACCCGAACTGGTTGTTAGTGGTGTGTAGAAAGGGGAGAAGTCTCACTAGAAGAACAGTCTCTAGTAGCTTCGACTCTTGTGATGATTTCTTCTTCGGTATATATTTATCCACTACTTTCTCTAATATTTTTATATAATATATCCGTATTTACCTGTATATTTTCATTTACGAATATGTTTTCCCAGTGTTTAATTCCTCATTTATTTCTGACCATTTTATATTCTTACTATAGAAATTTAATCTTCCATATCTTTCACACTTTCATCTCTTGCTTATCTCTGTTTTCACTTGGTTTGTTATGGACTGTTGATTCTATGACATTATAGTCAGAAATACTCCTATTTATACACTTATTTCTTTGACATAATTCACCTCGTTCACAAATGCTAAGCCTAAAAATTATTATCCTTTCTTTCTTGTTGGTAGGGGATTTATTTGTTGAATGTGTTCTGATAGCATATCTTCTGCACTATTACTGTCTTTTTGACATGCATAAATAAAACCACAATCTCCTATTCATTCTTTCCAATCTACGAAAGGAGAGTAAAGTCTCCAGATAGGAGCATAATCCAGTCTTTGTGAATTCTACATATATCAACGAATTTGTCTACTATCATGTCAAGCAATTTAGTATTAGGGGGTCTGTATGTTACAATATTCACTAATTTTTCAGATTCAAATTCTAGCGCTATTAATTCACTTTCTGTCTTACTGTATTTCGCACAGATTTTTCCTTTATTTATATCTCTCCAATATATTACTGTTCTCCCTTGATAACTTTTTTTTTATCTGCTCTATAAGTTTGGAACCCCTTCATCTAATCAGCATTACCAGTCCCATGGGAATACCATGTTTCACTTAATGTTCAACGTATCTAAATTTTTCAGTTTGGGTTAGTTCTTCTAAGAATTATTTTACTTTTTAGTTACTCGAAATTAAATCATGCGCATTCATCACTCAGGGTTTGCATGTTATCCCCATTATTTAGCATGGGTAATAGGGATTTTCCAAGGTCTCTTTCCTGTTCCGATTTGTTCTTTTCTTCATTTCCAGAAATTCGGACATTAAAACATCCAGCTTTTCCAAGATATTTGAACTTACATCATCATTTTATTCATTTTGTGTCTACATTTATCGCCATCCTCTGGCATCGTAGATAGTGCTTGTTACTTGCTCTGTACCTAGGTGTTGATGCCTCATATCACGATGATGACATTTCAGAACGCGGTGCCGACTTGCTTTTTTACTTCCTCTCATGTTCTTTGTTCCTATCTTTATTTGCTTCATTAGTTTTTATTTTTTGTTTTTTTGGTCTTCATGGCTACAGGATGTACATATCCACTTTTTTTAAAACCTACATCCTTTTCCTTCTTTCAAGTTTCTTCATATTTTTGGATATGAACCACTGCATTCATACAGAGTCTAAATATGCACATTTGCCATATATCTCATGGTTGCGACATATCTTGGGATGCTTGTAGTAAGCATCTATTACGGAATCAGCAATACCTCTTTACAAAAGGGAGCAGCCTGTCTCTTCCTTTTCTTGCTCTTTCCCATCAGAATGAAGGAATTTATTTTGGGTTATGTCAATTTATTTCAACGTATGTATACTGCTGCATTGCCTAATTTTTTTTCTATCTCTTCAATCTTATATTCTTTTGTTTTCCTCTTCTTCCTCTTCCTCATTTTCCTCATCATATACGATTTGCACAATGAGTCTTGATTTAATGACTAT
>NC_087220.1:8294204-8346704 GCF_015104395.2 Macrobrachium nipponense
GATGTTTCTGAAAATAATTTTTATCTTTCGTGTAAAATATATTTTATGAACTTTCTTATTTTATTTTACTCAATTATATATTCACAATTTTATCTTCAAGAACTGATGTTTTCGGGGTTTTGATCTTGAATGATACTGTTTTTTTTATTTTCGAGAATCCAACATTCACCATAAATAAATCCATACGTTTATTCATACCTGTATATGTTTATATATGTGGAGGGTTCTTTCCATCACCAGACACATGACGTGTACATATCCGAACCATCACACGGACCATATCACACCAGACTTGGTGAAATGAACTTCTTTAATAACAGATAAGCAATGATACATGTATTTATAAAGAACTCACCCGCTAATACTTAATGATGTGTATTTCGACAACTTTTATAGTGATCAAACGGGTAAAGCAATAGAAACAGAACAGCAGACAAAATGGGTGAGATATACAATAATGAACAATGGAATTCAGTGCGTGTTAGTAAAAACTGATTATACTTTCAACTAGGCAGCGGCAAATAAATAAATAAAAATGGAAGAATGAATCAATCAATCATTTAGCAGTTCACTTGAAAAAAAAAGAATCATTGAGCATACTTTTCTAAAATAAAGCTTTCGTAAACATATGAGTATTAGACAAGCCATGTATAAATATTTCCATTAATTTCAAAAGATGTAAGTTATTTAAATTCTGAGGAAAGATGGTATATATGTACAGGAGAGGGGATAATAAATTCTATGTTACAAGGAGAGGGGGATAATTAAATTCGACAGTACCTGACATAAACCACAAACGAGTGCACGGCTCCAGCCCTTGGCACCTGTCAGGTGTGGATGTTTGGTTTGCAGCGGTCTGTATGTTTATTTTTAATGTCACCTTTGCATATATCTTCTGAATTTCTGCCACTATCCATCAGTCCTTCATTATTGGCTTAGAAATAAAGCCAATGACATTTATAGTTAAATAAACAATTTCCGAATGGTCTCTTTGCATCTTATTTATTTATTTTTTGCTGTCTCTTGAATTGCGTGAAAACCTCCCTTCTGCTTTGCTTATAAACGTTCATCGTACTTATCAATTACGCTCCATATGCTAATTTTAAGAAATAAAATACCAAGGGAACATGTGATGCTTCATGGCTTACAGAGAGGTCATTTATCCGATTAATGACTTACACTGCATATTTGGGTTCAGGGGCCAAACTACCCGGTTCAATTCCAGCACCCTGACGGGCATCGTTTTATGTGAGTGACAGCTGCGTATTTATGCCCATGACAAACGCAGATTTTGCAACACCGTCACCGTTATGACGACAGCAAAAAGGTTTCCGAGGTTATTGGTAAATCTTTACTACTCCTCTGTAAATCATTTCATTAATTCATTTGAGCAAGAGGCTGTTTAGTATCAAAACGTGTTTACTAATAAAAAATCTGTGAAAGTGAAATATTTTTTGTAGATGATAAATATTTTTTTCCAGATATATATCAGATAATATAAGCTGTGACTTTACATATCATACACAAACAAACAAACACGCATAAAATCACTTCTTTGACGAGTGCTTTATCGCTGGACAGTCAAGACATCTAGCAGTAGAGTAATCGTTCCTGATGTCAGTCAGTTACCGTCGGTGGCTCGAGTCTATCAGTCAATTATCACATATCAACTATGATTCCCCTTCAATTTTATTTTCGTGGTAAAATGAAATTGATATTAAATGAAATGTTTGTGATACGCACACACACACACACACACAGACACAGACACACACACACACACACACACACACACACACATATATATATATATATATATAGATATATATATATATATATATATATATATATATATATATATATACGCTTAGGAACACGATGAAACAGAGGTATTATATATCATCAGATAAATAAACTACACCAGACGATTTATGGTCACGTAGTCACAAAACTAATTACTGTTATATAAATAAAATGAAAAATAAAAATAATATATATATATATATATATATATATTATATCTATATATATATATATATGTGTGTGTGTGTGTGTGTGTGTGTGTGTGTGAAGTTTTCTCACATCATCGTTAAAATGTTTATACTAAACCATTAAGCTATAAGTGATAAATGTTTTGGTAATTGAGTAACTTGAATTAGTTGAGTTTCGAGACCACGCTCAGTGATATTCCCAAAATAGCGATATTTGGAAATCAAATGACAATTGTAGCTTAATATATAGGCAAAAAGTTAGTTAACAATTTAATAGACATTTTAAAACATACCATTTATACCAGCCCTGAAAATTTTGCACAAAATAACCACACATAGGCAATAATGCTCTGAATATATGATTCCGAGAGTAAAACTTGGGTTGCAAATGTGAACAGAGGTGAACTGTATGTGTCCTAAGACATTTTGTTTTCTCCTTTAATCATCTTGAGAAAAAGTATTTAAGGCTGTAGTATTTGAGGATGATCTGAGGATAGGTAAAGATTGTTTGAAAAATTGTATCCGAGATACAAAGACTTGGAATTAACGTTTCTTGTGTTGTCATATTTTTTTTATTTTTGGCAATTTATTTACGCACTGTACAACCAGAAACATGAACAATAGTGTTAAGATCAACAAGGAAAAGGCATTTCGAAGTAATAAAATAAATAATTTTAAGAGAATGAAATAAAAAAATATAACAATTATTTTACTGAATATCCTCCGTGACAGAATACTTTTCAGTAATATTGTAATACAAAAGAATAGAGGTTGCAGTTCACACAGACAAGGAACTTGTACGTTTTACTCATTTTGGTAGTCGTGAATTTTGGGTTTGATTAAAAATGCTGATAATAATTATATAAATGCTCTTTCACATGATAATATGTGTTGTTTTCGATTATATTAACTAAGAATGGTAATTCGAACGAAATACTTTCGCTTGAATCGCTTTTGGGTGGAGTAGTTGGGCCTAGATTGTTGGCATCTGTGGCCTGCAGCCTACCCAGGTAAATCTGTGAGTACTATATAATCCGGTTCATTTGTTCTCCCTTGGCTTTCATTCAAAAGTCCTGGGTCCGATGCCGATGTGAAGAAGAAATTTATTAATATCAGTGGTTACAAACTGACTTCTTCCATTTGTTATGTATGTGCAATTCTTATCATCGTGTGTCAATAATTTTTATTCCACATAGAAAGATATGAATCAAATTTAACTAAGATCCCTCTCTAAACCTCTTTTATAACATGAATGTTTTACTTTTCCTGCGCTATAAGGCCGTTGGGTTACCCGCGCCAATGGCATTGTAGGAGAAAAAAATAAACTTTGATAGCATATTTGAAAAACTGCACAAATCGCAAGAAATGACAGGTCACTTTTGGCCTCACAAATTTGGGTAATCAACATTATTAGAATTGAGATTAAGACAGTGTTAACGAATCTCACCATTTACAGTTTTTCATCATACTTAAAAGCTTACCTACATTTCATTTGGGTGAATATAAGCAAAATTTTGCATTCTTCATATTATTTTCTAGAGCACTTCAATTCCAGAGTGATATCCGCAATATTTTTCCCTTCAGTGTATCCGATAGAAGTTAGGACCAGAGCTCAGTGAGCATTCACGTGAAAAATCTGGTTTTTCATGTCTGTTGGCAACATAAAATCTATTATTTTTATTCTCAGAGGATTTCTTTCCCAATATCTAACAGAGATGCGAACATTCTTTGAAACGCTGACTGTCGATAAAAATAGGTTATTATATTAGACCTTTCTTTTCTCTTTGGGTGAGCGAACAATTTTAGAAAATCCCTTTTTTCTCCCTCTGCTTAGAAACCCGTCACTCCTGGCCGTGATTCTATTCGGCACTAATGAAAAAGGGTCCAGCAAAGATTACCTTGCGTTCCCTTCAAGTGAACGATTTTGTTCCTTCTTATATATGGAGTCGTAGCAGCATCTCTCTCTCTTTGTGGCAAAATACCACAGATTTACTTATTTTCCAACTAATCTCATTTGTATCAATAGAATTCAATATTTTAATTTGGGACCATCCATTAATATCGATGATCCACAATGAACGAGTTTTATGGGCCTTGGTAGTTATCTTCCTTATTAATCGTGTTTCAGTCATTCTAGGAAAGAGGCCTCCTAGGTGCAGGTTTCCAACCGGGATATTGCTATGGAACGAAGAAAAATATTAGATCAAGGTAACCAGGTAGTTCAGGATGTCAAGGAAAAGACACGATGATGTCTGCGGATATTGTAGGGCTTTTGTTTTCTGGGAAGGCATCTGCTGGTAATGTCAACACTTGGCCGTACAGGACTTTGGTCGGGGATGCATTGAACACTTCGTGTGGTGTTGTTCTCAGTCCCAGCAGGACCCAGGGTAGTTCTTTTCTTCAACTGCCTCCCTGGCATCTGGCGGTTAGAGAGGATTTTGATTATATCTGCAGCGTCTCGATGATTCTGTTTTCTCTGTGATTTTAGGAGGTTGATATGCGTTATTATGGTTCTCAAAACTGTCTGCGAGGCTATTCAAAATAACCGGGATTGCGTCCGTATCGCTGGTGATGATCATGGAACACTCTGCCAAAAGATTAGGTCAGTAAGGGCTTTAACGCAGCTTTCGGCTGTCTGTTATCGAAAAAAGGTTTGCTTTTAGCAGTCTAGTACTTCTATCTATTATTGTAAAATATTGTACCCCTCTGATATGGGGGAAGGGGTCCCACGTTGTCAATGTGCATGTGTAGGCAAGGCAGCGGAATTGGTAATTGAGACCCCCGGGCTACTCTCATGAGATCTGCTTCTCTTCAAGTAATGCCATTGTTAAGCTATAGTAAATATGTTATTTCTACCTCTGAAAAATTTGTTTTAACATTAATCAGTGATTTTAATTATATTATAAAGAAAAAGTAAACTGAGATATTTTTTCACTATCCTTATAATTCTCCGTCATTTTCTTGCCGGCATGGTATTTTGTTACAAGCAAAAAATCTCTCCTTAATATTTCTTGAATATATCCTGTAAATCTCTCTCCTTTGTAAACTATTTGCAGGATATTGCTCTCTAGAGGTTGCAAGTAAGTTGTTTTCATGTGAAGAGAATATCTTTGCGTTGAAGAAAGTCTTTACCGTTTTTATAAGACTCAGAGGGACAAAGAAAGATTTATTACATGTTTCCCTTCAGGCTTTCATATAAGAAGACCTAACAATGATCAAATCAGTTCATATCTCACTATCTATCAACCTATATACGACATACTTATATTCATACACATACGCAACACACACACACACCACACACACATATATATATATATATATATAATATATATATATATATATATATATATATATATAGTATATATATTATATATATATATAACATAAGAACATAAGTAGAAAAGGAAATGAGCTGATCCTTTACTAGAATGGGAATTTGACATAAACCCTTAGGATCACTAAAGTCTCATATATTTGCAATGACATAATAAGAAGATGGGAATAATTAAGATAGGTAAATGAGATCTTGTCAGAACACAAAATTAAGATGAAAAGACGATAAATGATGAGCCGGGATTTCATTTCAAGGGCACCAAAGATTAGATTACAGTGGTTTGGGCAAGGCAATAAAGCACAATCGAAGACAAAGATCCATAGCGAAAAAATATAGTCTGCCATGGAGAATGCATACAATTACTCAGCGAAATTAGTTCAGATAAGGGTACGATGGTGTGCTGATGCGCCAAGATTCCTCGATTGTAAACAATGTTGAAATTCCCTTACAAACAAATTAGTGAAAAGTCAAGTCGATATGAGAATTGCGCTTGGAAACAGAAAATGAGTAGCAAGAGAAGAGAACTACGTGACTGGTTAAACCACAGAATCCTGACACCATCTTATTCTGAAGGAATAAGATGGTGTCATCGTAGATGTACCAATGAATTGAGGGGTGGGATATAGGAGATTTAGCACTGAAAAGATACTGGCTGAGTATGCAGCCACACGCGGGAATAGGCTCTAAAGGAGCAGGGGTCAAAGAGGACAGTATATGTCGGAGTTGCGTCCAGGTGTGTCTTTGCCAAGCGCTAATATGGCAGCCCCTTTAATGCTCCTGCTAGATAAGTTTCCCATTCTTCCTGGTGTCCTGTTTTCCATGCGTCTTTGGTACTCTAAATTCGGGTTGTTTGTGCGTCATGCTGTCTGTCCAACTTTCACTCCTGCTTCCGGACGAGCGAGAATTATCTCCGAGGATGTCTTAGTAACCTGAAAAATGAGCTTAGTGCAGTCAAAACTCAGTGGAAGGGGATAACGGGCCTCCTACGGAATAATAACGAGTGATTTAGAGAAGATGCAATTTCTTCACGACCTACTGTTAGTGTCAGTAGTGAGATAAACTGATTTAATTAAGTATTTTGAAAATTAGTTTAATTTTATACAAGCTCTTTGAAAACAAGTCTCTTGCTGGGCAAGCTTACTTTGGAAGGGTATCTCCCATTGCAACTCCCCAAACAAGGAGACATAGCCTTCAATTGGGTGAGAATGTCTACAAGCAAGGCAACTTAACTTTAATATTATCTTCTATTGTTATTTACCCTTGACTGTGTTAATTTACTTAAAATTAGTATTTCTGCGGTAAAATTAACTGCAATTGTTGTTACATCAGTGTTAATAATTATGCTATTACAGAATGGAATTGCTGCTGGAAGTTAGTGCTGTAAGTAAATTTTGTTATCACTCTAAAGAAGCATGTGTAGCAAATTATAAGCAAAGTATTCCACCAATGTATATCTCATGTCTAAATGTAATAACATACGAATATGGTAATAAGTTTATCACTAGTGCAATATCTAAGAGTCAATCATGAACTTAAATGTAAAGTCGCATTTCTTATGCAAAGTCATGAGGTTTTATACCTCGATGGGGCAGTACAAATTAAGTACTTGTGGCTTATGTTAGACTGTAAGGATTGTATCTGGGGACATCAGGACTGGAGTTTGGAATGAAAAAATGCGCCTTAGTCAACATACAAAAAAGGCAAAGTAACGAGAACTGAAGGGATAACAAAGCTACCAAGATGGGAGCAAACATCAAACACATAGATGAGACGGGATACAAATACCTGGGAATAATGGAAGGAGGGGTGGATATGATAAAACACCAAGAGATGAAGGACCACCCGATCAGGAAAGAATATATGCAGAGACTCAAGGCGGTACTCAAGTCAAAACTCAACGCCGGAAATATGATAAAAGCCATAAACACATGGGCAGTGCCAGTAATCAGATACAGCGCAGGAATAGTGGAATGGACAAAGGCAGAACTCCGCAGCATAGATCAGAAAACCAGGAAACATATGACAATACACAAAGCACTACACCCAAGAGCAAATACGGACAGACTATACATAACACGAAAGGAAGGAGGGAGAGGACTACTAAGTATAGAGGACTGCGTCAACATCAAGAACAGAGCACTGGGGCAATATCTGAAAACCATTGAAGACGAGTGGGCTAAAGAGTGCATGGGAAGAAGGACTAATAAAAGTAGACGAAGACCCAGAAATATACAGAGACAGGAGAAAGACAGACAGAACAGAGGACTGGCACAACAAACCAATGCACGGACAATACATTGAGACAGACTAAAGAACTAGCCAGCGATGACAATTGGCAATGGCTACAGAGGGGAGAGCTAAAGAAGGAAACTGAAGGAATGATAACAGCGGCACAAGATCAGGCCCTAAGAACCAGATATGTTCAAAGAACGATAGACGGAAATAACATCTCTCCCATATGTAGGAAGTGCAATACGAAAAATGAAACCATAAACCACATAGCAAGTGAATGCCCGGCGCTTGCACAGAACCAGTACAAAAAGAGGCATGATTCAGTGGCAAAAGCCCTCCACTGGAGCCTGTGCAAGAAACATCAGCTACCTTGCAGTAATAAGTGGTACGAGCACCAACCTGAAGGAGTGATAGAAAAACGATCAGGCAAAGATCCTCTGGGACTATGGTATCAGAACGGATAGGGTGATACGTGCAAACAGACCAGACGTGATGTTGATTGACAAAGTCAAGAAGAAAGTATCACTCATTGATGTCGCAATACCATGGACACCAGAGTTGTTTTAAGAGAAAGAGAGGGAAAAAATGGATAAGTATCAAGATCTGAAAATAGAAACAAATTAGAAGGATATGGGATATGCCAGTGGAAATCGTACCCATAATCATAGGAGCACTAGGCACGATCCCAAGATCCCTGAAAAGGAATCTAGAAAAAACTAGAGGCTGAAGTGGCTAGAAACGGCACACATAGTAAGAAAAGTGATGGACTCCTAAGGAGGCGGGATCCAACCGGAACCCCACACTATAAATACCACCCAGTCGAATTGGAGGACTGTGATAGAGCAAAAAAAAACAAAAAAAAAAAAAAAAAAAAAAAAAAAATAATAATAATAATAATAATAATAGTGTACTTAGGAAGCAGACCCTCTCTCAAGCATACTTTATTAAAAGTAATGGCTACTTCAGCAGCGTTACGCTTGTAGAGATTCTTCTCTATTTTCCGAATAGCGACTTTTTCCGTGCTACTTAAACAGGCTAGTAGAGCGCCTGTAGAGGTCATGATCAAATACAGTGTCAAAATAGGTGTATATATTTGAATTTTACAGATAAACTATGATACCATAGTCATCAAAGTCATTAACGATTCTCTCTCTCTCTCTCTCTCTCTCTCTCTCTCTCTCTCTCTCTCTCTCTCTCTCTTTGAAGCGAGCCTTGGTCTGGAGCTACCAGACATCCTCGGGTTGGGAAGCTGATGATGGACTGATCTTGGTGTGGTGTCCGTCCTCCTTATATCTGGGGCCGACAACAGAGGGTCTGCCCCATGCTGCTCTCCTATAATAGCTGTACTAAATGACAGAAAACTTTATGATTATTCATTCATTACTTCGAAATATGAATTTTTTCCTTTATTTAGATCAGCATACTAACTTCACTGATTCCTAGTAACTAATTTCATTTCAATCTAGAAAAAATCATCATCCCATCCTTTCTATAATCTTTCCGGATTAATAAATAAAACGAAAACCGGAAGCTCTTTTCTCAGCGGATTTTGGCCATTTTCAGGGGGGAATCAGGTCTAGAGTCCTTTAGACAAGGTCTCATGCGAGGTATTATGGGGGTGAGGGGATGGGGGTTAAGACGCGTGACATCACACTGATGAAATACCGGGCGCAATTGTAAATAGCTAGTGAGCTATCTTTATAAATCTATACTTGTATATGTAAATACATTTTAAAAGAAATATACAAAAGGAAAAAGAGTACAGAAAAACTACCCACCACAAGCGCTTACTATTCGTGCATCTCTATTGATCATTGAGGAGTTCCATTGGCGCTTTTCTCTTTTGACGATTTGCAGTCTTTAAACAAAACAAAACTAATGAAAGAACTTCCTAGTCCGGAATGACGTTCAAAGGATTATGATCCTGTGATTTAATTGTTCTTGCAATAAATCTATTTGTACTGTATAAATGTTTATGTGAAAGTCATGTAAGTTTTGTCAATTAAATGGATGAAAAAATTTAATGGTGTAGCATTCAATTAGTCAATCCATTTTGCTCCTTTGCTCTTTCTGTTCTTCCCAAATTGTTTGCCTAATAAAACGAATGATAAAAATATAATGGAGATGCACATGTGGAAAATCATCCATTTATATGTGAACACAAAAATTCTTTATTTCCATTAACATATTTCGGTTAATTGACAAAAAAAAAAAAAAAGTTAGACAAAAAGCTTAGCATAAACTATCTTCTGCCATATCTCTCTCTCCTCTCTCTCTCTCTCTCTCTTTCTCTCTCTTTACACACACACACACACACACACACACACACACACAATTCTTGAGGATAACATGATACGATCTGATGATGGCCTGGTTAAGAGGGGCAGTCATATGCAAAATTTATGACTGAGAGCCTCCCTCAGATTAAGTAATAGTTATGTAGACCCTCGGGTTCACCTTATTCAATTATATTTACACTTTTAAATCATATCAGAAAAAAACAAAAAAAAAGGATGACACCATGTCGGTTGAAAGGGACGCAAGGGTCCCCGTAACACAGATAATAAAATCAACAATGAATTGGAACTTGAAGTAGACCTGAGGTTCGGAGCACATGGCGTTTAGAAGGCAAAAGGGAGCTTTGTTTCCCCGGAGCACACGAGGCAAGAATTCCAAAGCCACTGCTGCTCAATTGCGAGCCTGTAACGAGAGCAATTGCAGGATTGAGCAAAATACCATTGGGAATGACAATGATTAATCTCTTTACGCACTAAGGCTTTTTTTTTTCTCCTTACCCGCTGTATACATCGTTGGAATACAAGGTGAGAAGGTGGTAATCAACAATGAACATAAAATCAATGCGGTAATCGCCTATACTAACTAGGCCAAAAGTATCAAAGCTGTTAATTCTTTGTTTTCAAATATATAATATTGAAGAGTATTCATTTATCCTTTCAACCTAAATTATATTAAATATGTACTTCAACAGCAACAGATTGTAAAATTTCTCTTTGAGCATATTCACAACGTCATGCCGTTTGCATGCTCTCTCTCTCTCTCTCTCTCTCTCTCTCTCTCTCTCTCTCTCTCTCTCTCTCTTTCTCTTACAGACACACACACACACACACACACACACGCACACACACTTATTTATTACAATTAACATGCCATTCTTTCATTGACCGAACATATCAGTGACAGAGAGTTTTTCGGATATCAGGCTTATGAAAATATTACATGACTAGTGCCAATGATATTTGATATAAATTCCGAAGAAAATCAAACAAATATTCTTGAACAATTAAGATTATTTAATTTACGAGCATAGTAGTAAATTCTATGAAACTATTTTACTGCTGATTTATAAGAGTTTTATATATCTGTATGCATGTACTAATTTCAGCCTGTTATAAAATTCTCAGGCAGCGTTGATGAATCTGAAGTTAGAAAACTATGTATGGTATCCCTTGTCAACAGAGCGCTTGGCCATCACTAAAATATCCGGAAATAGAATCAATATGTTATTCACTAATCTGTCATTTGAAAAGAACTATTGTTTACATAAAATCATAGAAAAATTTATTGAAATATGTTGGATTGCCGGCGCATATTTTCACATATTCATATCAGAGTTGGTTAGCATGTTGGCCCTTTCTGAAAACTGATGCCTGTAAAAAAAAAGTAAGCATTAGAGATGAGAAGGCACACAGGTTTATATTCTTTCAACCGACGGAACGCTAATTGGTTGTGCGTGAAATATGAGAGCTTCTTGTTATATTGAGAGTGGATCCGTACACACACACACAAACACACACACGCACACAGGGTGGGGGCCAGTGTACATTTGTTGGGAAGATTCCCACTATCCTTGTGAACAGCACCTGAAATGTAAGATGCTATATTTAGTAGTTACAATTCCTTCAAAGTTTTACTTATGGTTTTTGTCGATATTTTTTTTTTTATTTTTTTTTTATATATAATAAATTTATTATATCAGCAAATTTCCCAGTAAGGACTTATTTCAGGGGAAAGAAAAAAATAGCTAATTAGTAATTTCGTAAATGGCTTCTTTAATGTTTAAGGGTCGGTACAGAGCGTTCTTAATTTCCCACTGTAAATGAACGCAGCCGATCTGGACTACGGTGACTGGTATAAGTTTACAAAAATAACTTTCAATTCACTAATATGAGTTCGATCTCAGTCCATTCATGAAAAATGATAATCACATATAAATGGGTATAAAGGGTGAACGTATTTGAAGAGGAAATAAAAATATTGGTGTTATGTAACAAAAATTGCCAGAAAAAGTTCAATCTAACAAATGTATTCCGCGCATTCTGGGAATTCTTAGTCTTCATTCGTGAAAATTATCAATATTATGATAACGAAAGCTGGTCTAAACAGGAGTGGTAGGAAAGTGTCAGTGGGATGGGTTTGTTTTAAGTCAAGGTCCTTCCCGGTCACCTTTAGGAATTGATAACCAAACTTTTATGAGAAAACGTATAAATGCCAAGAATATAAAATAGAGTAATGCATTATGAAATACATTAGATGCTACCACACGTCGAAATCCCACCTATAAATATAAAATGGGGCAGTACTTTTTCAGTGAGTGTAGTCTTTCCTTTACAGCCAATTGTTGGAATCACTTCATAGTAGGCAAGACTGACTCATTTTTCATTTAAAAGGACTCGACACAGAATGCAATATTTCTACTCTCTCTTTATAAATTATGCTGTTAATGATAAAGTGACATCGCAAATAGTTCGAGTTTTCTTTGACTAATAGGTTTTAATTAGTTACTATCAAATGCTGAATGCAATAAGAAAATTTTTTGCTGAACTCCGAAGGTGAAAGGTTGAGGAAATTAATTAAGCATCCTTGAGGTCAAAGGAACACAAGGGAGCATTTGGGATAAATTCAGATATATATACTTTGAATTCAGTTAAACTGTTCATCACATACAAAGAACGCTATTCGTTTGTGGCGTTACTAGAATAATACTCTGTAAAGGATGTGGTTTAATTCTCCTGGCCACTGGAAGATGTTATAAGTCAACCGTCACTTTTTGCTTATATCTCAGAATTCTTATATAACTGCTTCTTGAAACACATTTGGTTTACACACCTTTTTTGTTTATAACCGTACTGTTCTTAACTGTCTGTTCTTCTGTCAGCACTGTTCCTTTTTCAACTACCGATCTCAGGGTCCGGGTTCGATTCGCCGCTCTGCCTGGAATTTATTTCTGGTGATGGAAATTCATTTGTCGATGTACTTAGGATCCCACAAAAGCTGTAGTCAGTTGCTAAGTAACCAATTGGTTCCTAGCCACGTAAATATATCTAATGCTTCTTGCAGCTCTAGGAGAGCTGTTTCATCAGTTCACTGGTCTGGTAAAACTAAGATTTGCTTAACTCTCACTTTTTCAATTAAAATCCTTCCGCAAAATTCAGCCTCAGGAAGTCTTCTCGAATATTCCTCCTTCATGTTTCCAATACCACGATTAATACTGCTCATCAAAACTGCATCATGAATTGTGGAAGTTACGAGGAAGTTTCGATGTTCAAAGTTTGTTTGTGTTGGACAGTAAATGGAGGCTGTTGAAACTCAAGACGTAACGTGTGCCGAAAATTCATTTCACGCAAGAGTGTAATGTTCTTATTTTCTTTTAGATAAGACACATTAATTGCTCAAAGAATTTATTAGTAGTTTATATTTCAATTCAGACTTTTTTCTTGCAAATTGTCAGCAGTAATAATTATTTCCCTATCCAGTTTTAATGACAGTTCGGAGAGCCAGCTAAATTAAATCAGGGACTTATTAATTATATTTAAAAAAAAAAAAAAAAAAAAAAAACACACACACACACACACACACACTTTATTAGCTCATTGAAGATCAACTCAAAATATTTTATGATAACCAACCAGTAAACTTCTGCGACTCAGAATTCTTCCAGATGCAGAATTTATTGAACAGCAGCAAACAAAGCATAAAACTGCTGTGAACGAAAGATTCTCGTTAATTGTAACAAAATCGTCATCGGATTTCTATAGAAACAAATAATATTCCTAGCTAAATGATTATTACCAGGTTTACTAAAAAAGAACTTTTTTCTTTACTATTTTGATAACTAATTATGAAAATCGCATAAAAAAGGACATAAAAATGAAACTAAAAACCTTATTTGAATTTATATACAATATTTTTTTTTGGCAGCTTTTTGATAAGTGATTTTAGCTTTTGTCTAAATTTTTATGTTATATTCATTTTTATATTTGTTATCGAAATAAGGCGGAATATTCTTAAAATCACTGAATTTATTCAGTTTCCCCCCATCTAATTATTTATTTTCTATAAGAGCATCACATCTGACAAAATAATAAACTTGTGCAAAGGTAATAAACTTTTTTAGAGGATGAATGAGTAGCTTTTCTCTTTTTAGAAGAAGATATTTTTTTAATGCTATCAGAATGATACTGATATGAGCAATGCTTATGATAGTGTCTTTAATTAACGTAGGTACCTTTAGACTTCTTTAGGTGTAACAAGGAAGAAGACCAATAATTCCTCCTATTTAACTGTCAGCAAATTCGAATTTAAAATGAATAGTATTTTAAAGTTACCTCATGATTAAAGGTTTTTAGCGTGTCTAAGATTTTGACCTTTTGAAACAAATGCAGTTTTCAGTAATTTCTAGATCATCGATCTGGTAATACGAAATTCTCCATGGGATACTTTTGGTTACATAAACCGAATTCCGTGCAAAAAGAAAGAACGCTTAAGCATATTTGAAAAACAGCAAATAATTTTCTTGGACATAATTTTTATATAATAATCTCTATATTGTCTTCAGTGCTACTTCGACTATTAAGTGCTGTCATTTTGATTTTCTTTGATAAAGAACTACAGATTATTTGCAAAATAGGTAGGGCCTATTGCTATCCAGCTCATATGTTTTATACTTCTTACAGTAAAGGTGTAAAGGCATTTTATAATGAAAATGAAAGGAAGATAGGATTACTTAAAAGTACCATTTTTTTTTTTAGTTTATATCATCGGTTCTGTGTCAATCAAATCATTGTTGAAAATATTTTATATATGTAATCTTGTTGCATATCAGTAAAAACTCTTGCTTCAAATAGAATAATCTCACCAAAGTGGCAACATTGTTTATGAAATCCCGTCTATGGACTTTGCTTAATGTTATCTGAATGAAACAAGGGAAAAAATAATATTCCGAATAAATCATCGTACCTACATTCGGTTCAAAATATTAAATATACTGGCATTATTAAAGGGGATATTGTCAGTTTAGTCATAATTGTTTGTTAACCATTCAATGAATTCGTTCGTTCTTGAAATACCAGCAATTCATTACGTATTTAAGTCAATGACACTATATAAGTCTTACTGGGGATAAAAGCGAAATATTTGCCAACTAGCAGTAAAAGAAAAGATGAAGATGTCTTTTAACTGAAAATGACTAAGCAAAACTTTGCATCTGTAATGGGAAGCTGTCCCTGGCTATATTATAGCAGTTGCAGTTCATGACTAAGTCAAGTTTAATAAAAGGGGTCATCATTTTGCAAATGCCATTTCATGAATAGGCATTGAACTGTTCCCAGAAAACGAAAGAGATGATGAACAGGAGAAAACTAGACGGAAACGTAATATACCGGAAATTATTAGCCTTATGGTTTCATCACCTGTATATTCGAGCCTTGTCATGATAAATGGGAAACGTGTGTCCCAAAACGCTCTGGGTTGGATGGGTAATCCCAGAGGACAAGGGCAGTTCTGTTATTCCCTTCAACATACCAATGGTAAACGTTTCATGATTATCTTAAAAATATGAAGACTTAAAACTGAAGAGAGAGAGAGAGAGAGAGAGAGAGAGAGAGAGAGAGAGAGAGAGAGAGAGAGAGAGAGAGAGAGAGATTTTTTGTACATGTTATAACAAATAATGATCCATTTTCTTGATGGCATAAAATAGTTTTTTTTATTAAATTGCTTCTAGCGAACATTTGCGATTCTTTCGTAATTACTTCCAACAGCAATTCCAGCAAGGTTACATCCTCTTCAGCAGTGCAGATGTTTTATAGACCTTAAGTAGAAAGCAGATAAAGGTTCCTTATGCACTTGCTGTCCTACTAAAGCTAAATGGGAAGTAAAATTCCTTGATGTTCTCGTGTAACGTCTGTTACAGTCCCATCTACTGCGGCCGTAAACTATTAAAGTGAACTTCAGTTCAACTGGTTGTTTCTTGAGAGAAATTGCTCTTGTTTATGGGTCATATGTGAACGTTTATGGGCCACGAATTTCTTGGTGGTTCTTCCTTCCTCTTTTGTATTAAAGGTTTTCTATTCGACAAGTTTACATCATATAAAGAACGTTCTGACGGCTCATATGTTGCCTACATGCTTATGAACAAAAGTGAAACGTCTCAAATGTCTCGCTCACTTTCAGAGACCATTCCAGTACCTGTAATGTTTAAGTTGTTTATTTCAAATTGTTTGTTTTGTTTGTGTGGTGTTTTTGCGTTGCATGGAACCAATGGTTATTCAGCAACGAGACCAACGGCTTTAAGTGACTTACGAACCACGTCGAGAGTGAACTTCTATCACCAGAAATACACATATCTGACCCCTCAATGGAATGGTCGAGAATCTAACTCGCGGCCACCGAGGCGACGGGTAAAGACCATACCAACCACGCCACTGAGGCGCTGATTTCAAATTGTGAATAGCAAAATTTAAAAAAATGAGAGAAAAGCCACTAAGCAATCACTTAATTACTAAAATAACAATTTCCACATCAGAACTAATAACCACTAAATGATATGTACCTACTTGAATAATTAACGGTCACTACGTATTTATTATAATGAATACGTTACCAGTTATACCACAGAACATGAAACTACCCTTAACTAACTGAATCTAGGCATAAAGGGACTATTTCTTTTGAATAATAAATCTTAAATAGTATTACATAAATACACTAAACGTTTAAGAAGGGGAAATGTAAAATTATAAAAAGAAAACATTTCTAAGTAAAAATACGAATAAAAACGTATTGACAAATGTGGAAAACACCTTGCTCAAGCGAGTCCCGCTGATACGTGTCAGACTCAGGACTGTGGAAAAAAATGTCAAGAGGAGGCAAAGTAATTGAGGTAGTATGGTTGTTAAGGCACCAGTTTTTTAATTCCCAAACTCTCAGGACGAGCAGGTGGTGTTCATATAGTGACGTCATAATGACCTTAAAGTTATTATAATTAATGTCTGCTTAACAGATTCTGGCGTGATTGCTGATATGTGATTGTTCAGGGCTGGCAATTTGCTACCCGTTCAGTAACACACACCTTTATGAGGATCACATCTCACTTTGAGCAGCTTACGCATACTTTTGTTTACATTGGCAGCAATTAGATAAATATACTACACCGGATTGCATCAAGGAGGGCAATTTCTCTTTCTGTTTTAGGAAGCTTCCAATAGTTCTAGGATTCCCACAAGGGAATCTGACATCAATTTCTGGATAATGGTAATTTAACATTCTTAGGAGAGGGCAAAAACCTCCAATTGTGTATATAAAGTAATCTAACGTAATATCCAAGTTTGTGCTAAATGCATTGCACCAGCTTAATGAAAAAAAGTTATTGATAGTAATTTTTTCGTATCTAAAAGATAGGCCCGATGGGTAACAATTGCTATAAAAAAATCCCTCAAGAAATATTTTTTCGTCATGAAATAATTTCAGACTCCACGTTAGGTTTATATCCATTAGGAGGAGTGTTGATAAACCATTTGATTTAAAATTATTAAAACAAACTAAAATTTCAAGCCAAGGCCGGTAGAAGTCTGTTTCCTGTAGATGCCAATATTAAAACAGTTATATCTGTGTCTAAAAAGGCTAATTGTCCATTTTCTTTTAATTAGTAGGTAAATGTAATATTTTGATATTTAGAGCTAGCATATTATAAAAGGGACTTGCTATGACGTCTATCTTTAAACAAAACCAAAATATAATCTACATACCGACCATTTTAAGACTTATGGAATCTCTAACTGAATGTCGGAGCTTCCTTGTGTTTCACAGATGAAGTCTAAGCTTTGTATCTGTCAGAATAATATTAGTTTTGAATTGTGACCAAACCATTATGAAGAAAAGTCCAAGAAGAAAAAAAATTAGATACGTGCCATTCTGCTGAAAAGAAAACGTGTTCCTACCTCAGTCAGTGAATCAGGAAGGTCTTTATTGTACGCAGGAAATCTACTGGTCGACGGTTCTCCAGAATTCCTTTGGATTATGACCGGTTAGGTTACCAGAGCACGACTATATAACATTCCCAAATATTGACCGTGACTATTGGATGTTAGGGAGGAAAGGGGCTTTGGAAAAATCTGAAAGTAATTAAGTAATTGTCAGAGAAGGAGGAACATGCAACGATAATGGAGAATACAGACATTATAAGTAAACGGGAAAATTTGACAATTAAGTATCATATACTTAATTGTCATAATGATTATTATAGGGATTCTAAGTTATTATTATAGGGATTCTAAGTAATATTTTCACTATTAACTGTAGTGATTTCTTCTTTACTCTTTTATTCCATGATTGCTGCTTAATTTATATTTTAATTTTGTTTTATTTATGAAGGCTATCACTTCAGGATGAAAATTTAGAGCAACTGGCTAACAATATTCTCTTCATTTTGCGTACTAGGAATGAAAATTTATTTCGCAAAAATAAAAAATAAATATAAAATAAAATAAAATAAAATAAAATTTACAGCTCAGCCTTCTATGGCATAACTATTTCCCTTTACAATCTGAACGTCACTCTTGGAACTCATCGGTCAGCATTGAGGGATAGGGGGCAAAAAACTGAACACTCCCCAGTGGAAGTTTATCATTCAATATACGACATCACTGGAGGAATTTGATATTACTTTTATTTCTGGCTGATTCCTTTATTACTAATCCTCTCAGGCAGAACAGTAAACCAATTTCAACTTTGTTTCGTATATTTCTATTGAGCTTTTATTTGACCACCATAGCTAAAGAAAAGTGTTATTCTTTCTAGTGAACAGAAGTTTATTGTGATTATACAAAAGATTGAAATCCGTATCTTTTTAGCTACACTTAATTTGCAGAAAGAAACAAGTTCTCATATAAGAGAATACAAAAAATTATGATAAAACACCCAATACTTTCAAAATGTCCATAGAAAATATTTTGTAGATGCTGAAAATTATTGTAATAAGTGTGTAAACACTTAAAACAGTCAAATAGCTTTAACTTTATTACTAACAGTAATTTCTCAATCTAATTTTGGTACCACCTTTACTGCGTTTTTATGTATCATTTGACTGACAAAATTTATGCAGAAATCAAGTGTACCGAAACCAGCAAAATCATATATTTCAATTCAAGGGAAAAAATCGGACGTGATGGGTCTAACGATTAGTGGAGCGAAGCCACTGAGAAAGCTGAATATTAGGCTCCCACTCTTTTCTTGTTAAGAGTCACCTAACTCAATTATCCATACAAAAGATAACACAATACCGGTGTTCCAAGACTAAGTACATGATAGGTGAAATAGCCCCCCCACTCCCCTTCGGAAAAAAAAAGCTCACCTTCTCCCCCAAAAAAGAAAATAATGTGACAATATTAACCAAGGGGTATCAAAACTCCTAAACGAAATACAAACTTTCATTACAAAAAATATTAAGATAGAGGTTCTAGTTCAGAACCTCTGAGCTGAGATAGAAATAAACTAAAACCAAGTACCCGTGAAAATTTTTAAACAATCAAAATTAATTTTAAGATAGATTGAAAACACTTACATAAAGATAGATTGAAAACACTTATACAAAAATAAAGGAGGCCCTGAAAGAAAAATATCTGCCATTGGTGAAGCCTAACAAAAACAAACTAAATTGCCACAACTTTGTTCCTAGGATGCTCCTCCAAGGGGATGTGTTCCCGGAGAAGTTCGTTAGCGCCTCAGACAAATCTACTTGGCTATAGTAGAACAAATACTATATTGTAACTGCCATCCACAAATATAAGGGATTTGGAGGATGTCCAATGTTAATAATAAAAAAAAAAAAAAAAAAAATTCATTTCAGTTCAAGGCCATATAGTACATTGTACTATACAAAGAATAGACAATAACATACACAGTTTAGATATATAAGATAACATTATAAAAAAGGTTAATCTGCAGTATCCATACTTGAAGTAGTATAAAAGATGGTAATAAAAATAATGTTAATAGCCATAATAAAATAGAGAATAGTTACAAAAGTTAATGTAAGAAAAACACTGATATAATTAGTAATAATGAAAAATTTAATTACCAATAATAACAGTAATCATGGAAATATGATAACAGATTCACCAGGTGGCTTTGTAAAAAATAAAGATTAATTCATTTAGGGAACAAACGCTTCATTTTCCCATCTTCCCCACAATTTAGATCATCTTCTTACATCACTGTTTAGGAGGTTTTGTATGAGCTAATTGCTGCCGTTTCTCACTCGAGTTACCAGACTGGACATTGTTCGCCTTACAATTATTTTTACATTGTCCAGGTGGTTTTCTGTGAACATCTGTGTGGCGGAGTGGTAGCAAGGAGTGTATGTAAGGCGCCTCAAAATGTCATTTTGAACAACAGTGATACGTCTTATGGGCTCTTGGGTGTAGTTCTTCCACAGGGAATGACAGCAGTGTCATGTTTCTGTGACATAAGGCAAACTTCCTTGCAATCATGCTGCCAGCTGCGTATAGTTTACGACGTCTCTGTTTTATGGCTGCCATATTTTTTAGGTTGTTCGTGACAATGTGACCAAAATTCTGAAATTCGTGCACGAATTCCAGCCGATGATTCCAGAGGAAAATTTGTGGTTCTACAATATGCTTAGGCGATCTCGTGAGCAGCAACATGCACTAGGTCTTAGTTTCGTTGTATAAGATATAAAATTCGTCTGCATATTGGCGGTAAGTGCCTACGAGTCTTTGGAGACCTTGCACTGATGGGGAAAATACCCATACCATCAGCGTAACAGATGTTTATAGTTGTGTCATTGATAGTGCATCCAATAAGGAGAGAGTTCAGTTTGACGTTCAGGGCATCTAAGCCCGCTAAGGGAGCCGAATGTGTACGACAATACGTTACCTTATTTGACAGAATTGCTGTGTGAAGAACTAGTAATATATAGGGGTGCGGCTCTTTAAAGCAGCTTAAAGAAGAGGTTCAGGTAGTTTACTGTCAAATGCTTTTCTCGCGTCCACATACATAGGAAAACGGGAGGACCTGATGATGGGTAATAGTTCAGCAATTTTTTCAGTATGTAAATGCAGGTGTCTGTCAAGTGGTTTGCTTTAAACCCGAACTGGTTGTCAGTGGTGTGTAGAAAGGGGAGAAGTCTCACAGGAAGAACAGACTAGTAGTTTCGACTATGTTGGGATTGCAATCGGCCGCAAATTGCCAGGGTCAGATGCATCCTTTAGCTTGTTTTTGATTAATGGTATCAAGTGAACTAAGAGTAAGGAATCTGGAAGAAATTGTTGAATTATGCATGCATTGAATAAGGTGGCTAGCAGAATGTAAATTATCGGATGGCATAATGATCGCTTCTGTGGGAAGACCATTGCAGCCGGGCGATTTATTATTAGGTAGGCTGTTTATGGCATCGCTGATATTACCTGGCGTAATACGATCTGCAAAATGAAATCGAAAGTTATCAGGAGTCTTCATCGTTTATGCAATTCAGGATATTGCATACTTGCGATAGCCCCATCACAAACTGCTTCCCCTACTCTGCGATAGCTTTTTAATTTTGGGATTTAAGGACTGAATTATCTTTCCAACATCAGGATAATCACCGGATTCTAAATTTCTAGACATTGCATCGGCTCTTAGTTGCTTTTCATTTAATTTGCAGTGCTTAAGAGCAATTTTGAACTCCGTTCTTGCCTGTATCATTAGGAATGCATAGTGTCCTTCCTCGAGCTACCATTTTACATCCATAGTGAAAAAATTTCTCGTGAATATGTCATTCCATCCAGGTATATTACGAGAATCACCTTTGCGAAATCTAAAGGTAGCCCTGCCAGAAGCAAGCTAAGTGGAAATTATGTTCGAATAGAATTAATTCAGATCTCTCCTGTGGTGGTCATTTCTACAATTTGTGTTAGTACAAAGTAAGGCGCCTGCCGGTTGAACTATTGCCTGCAACCTGGTTTACGTGGAGAGACTAATCTGGTTTTCTGTGGGTTTTTAAAATCCCAGTTTACTGCTGGTGGGTGGTCAGTTAGGACGTTCCAGGTAGGAAGGGATGGGATACTGAATGACACCTGTAAAGGGATGTGATCGTAGGTTGTTACAAGATCATACCGAATAATGCCAGTCATAACAGAATCATGAAGTTATGGGGATATGATGCAGTGGTCTAGCTAGGATGTTGCAATTGTATACACTATTGATTAGAAGGGAGGAAGGATAATTATTTTGCTATTTTGAAGAGCATGATTTTAACAGAAGCATTTAAGTTATTTATAAAATTGTTTTGTGGGGTGAGAATTAAGGTCTCTGGTTATACAGATATGGTCAGAAAGGGAATCGTGAGTAATACTGTGCAACTCGCCTGGTATCATTGTATTATCGCTCAAAATTGTTTTCCCAGGGCAAATAAACATTAATTATTAGGATCTTAGTCCCTTACTATTTCTTTAAGCCCCAGCAATCTGTCACTCCTGTAGATCATCATATTTTCCATGTTGTCTAACGATCTGTGCCAAAGGAAAGAAAGGCCCCCTTTTGAGAGACATGCTATGATTTCATCTGTAACTTACATCGATGAAGTCAAGAGGGTTCTGAAGTCTATATATTGAATAGCAGATGACAAGGTCATATGGCCAGAGGAGCATTTCTTGCAATGCAATGATGCCTTTGAAACTTTTGCAGAACTGGTTTAGAAGAAGAATGTTCTGCTTGAGACCAAAACATTCCAAGAGTTTATGTCTAATGTATCCGTTGCTAACACTTGCGGTGGCTTACACTTTAGGTGGTAGTGACCCGGCTTGGTACGTCTAAATTCCCCTGAAGGGGTTGGTCCCGGATTAGGTTATATCTTGAAACTATTATATTAGGTCCGAAATGCTCGCCTCTAAGAACATCGAGGTGATAAATAGGCAGGTAATCCTGTAAGCCACTGTTTAATTTTATATGCGAGTCGGTGGGAGACTAGACGGTGAGAGACCGTGAGAAACTTTCCTCTATCCACTATGGTGTCTCAGATTGTGATTTACTACGTAAACATCTCTTAGATTTCGAGAGAGGTGAACCACGATTGTTGGGCTTCCGGTCCAGTAAGCAAACGAAGTTTTTTTCTTCTTTCCGCTTGTTTGTGTCTGAGAGCCGCCAAACCCCTCATGATCACTCTTATCCACATCCACGATGGGGGCTTTTGGGAGAGACCCAAGACCTTACAGACCTTAAAGCTTGTCCAGGTTGCCAGAGGTTCTTCAGCGTGGGGCACCTCTAATGTCTACCTCTGGTATAATTTTGGGCACTATTAATCTACCTCTGTTTGCTCTGATATTTTTAGCTCCATGAAGTTTTCGATAATTCCGTATGTTACTATGCCTGTATTATCATGTAGCGTTCTCTTCTCCTTTTGAAACTATATAATTTTAAAAAATTGTAGTCTTCTCAGTAGTCAAGGTCCTTAACTTCTTATATTCTAACTGTAAATGACCTTCGTACATTCTCCATTGTGCAATATCCTTTTCGTTGTGTAGGTACCATATCAAGTAGACTACGTGCATACGTTTTATGAAGCAATCATGTGTTCGGCTTTTCTTGTATTGAAATGCCGGAACAGCATTCCCATTTTTGTTTTACATTTTGCCAATAGTATTGCTACTTGATCATTGCATAACAGTTTCCTATTCAACATCACACCAAGGTCTTTAACCGCTACCTTATTTTGCCATTATCTCGTAATTAGATGCCTTATATGCACATAGCATTCCTTCTATCACCATGATTGATATATTCAAGTTTATCAGCATTAATACTATTAATTTTACCTCTGGCCATTCATATATTTTGTATAGGTCTCTTTATAGCGATTTCCTATCTTCGTTACAAGCAATTTCTCTACTTAGATGTCTCATTGGCGGAACTTCGCACTCAAGAGTCCTAGACATTACGGTCTATGTTTAGAATCATAATAACGAACAGCAATGCCGCTAACATCGTACTTTATGGCACACCAGATATTACCTTAGCATCATCCGATTTCTCATAGTTTGCAATCACTATCTGTTTTCTGTTTTGCAAAAATTTTTATAAGCCTTCCTACTTTGTCCACAATATGTTTAAAAATTGTCTTCTCTAATATATTATAGTCTACCTTGTCTAATGCTTGTGCAGTCTAGGTAAACCACATCTGTATTTTTCGTTTATCATATTTTTATATGTTTATGGTGGACTAAGTTGGGTTTGTTAACTTTTTCCAGGTACAAAACCATGTCCTATATTAAATGAAAAAATCCTAAATTAAATTAAAAAGTCCTACATTAAACATTATTTTTCATTAAATATTTCACTATATTTTTCCTCTTTACCCTTTCATATACTTTCAAAAATGTGATGTTAAAACTCTCAGTCCTATAATTACTTGCCACTCGTCTTTATCCACTTTTGAAAATAGGGTTAATATATGCCAATTTATGTTATAAATCTTGCCTGTATCTAAGCTTTGTCTTAATTATATTGCGAGCGGCTATGTGATAGAAGGAACTACTTTATTTCTTAGATCGCCTGTTTCTAGTCTTCTTTTATTCATCTTTTTCGCATATGTGTAAAATAGTTTGGGATTTTGCTTGAGATTTCCTAGGATCTTTCCTTCCAAGTCTCGTTTTTCATTCTCTTGATTGTATGATCTTTCGTTCTGCATTTTCAGTCTTTTTAGTTCCACCACTTTCCATGCATTTTTTTTTTACAAAACCTTTTTTACCACTGATTTTCTTGAACAAGATACTTCTGTCTTGGTATGTATGACTGATGTCTACTTCTCTTCTTCGGTATATATTTATCCACTACTTTCTCTAATGTTTTATATAATATATCCGTATTTACCTGTAGATTATTTACGAATATGTTTTCCTAGTGTTTAATTCCTCATTTATTTCTGACCATTTTATATTCTTACTATAGAAATTTAATCTTCCATATCTTTCACACTTTTCATCTCTTGTTTATCTCTGTTTTCTCTTGGTTTGGAATGGACTGTTGATTCTATGACATTATGGTCTGAAATACTCCTCTTATACATTTATTTCTTTAATATAATTCACCTCGTTTACCAATGTTAAGCGTAAAAATTATTATCCTTTCTTTTTCTTGTTGGTAGGGGATTTATTTGTTGAATGTTGTGTTCTAATAGCATATCTAATAGCTTTTCGAATTTTCTCTTATCTGCTGCATTACTATTACTATCTTTTTGACATGCATAAATAAAACCACAATCTCCTATTCATTCTTTCCAATCTACGAAAGGAAAGTTAAAGTCTCCAGATAGGAGCATAGTCCAGTCTTTGTGATTTCTACATATATCATCCAATTTGTCTACTATTATAAACAATTTAGTATTAATTCACATTCTGTCTTAGTGTATTTTGCACAGATTTTCCGTTATTTATATCTCTCCAACATATTGCTGTTCTCCCTTGATAACTTTATTTTATCTGATCTACAAGTTTGAAACCCCTTTATCTAATCAGCATTACCAGTCCCTTGGGAATACCAGGTTTCACTTAATGTTCAATGTATCTAAATTTTTCAGTTTGGGTTAGTTCTTCTAAGAATTATTTTCCTTTTTGAGTTACTCGAAATTAAACCCTGCGCATTTATCACTCAGGGTTTGCATGTTATCCCCATGATTTAGCATGGGTAATAAGGATTTTCCTATGTTTCTTTTCCTGTTCTGATTTGTTCCTTTCTTTATTTCCAGAAATTCGAACATGAAAAAACCCAGCTTTTCCAAGATATTTGAACTTCCATCATATTTATTCATTATGTGTAACTACATTTATCGCTGTATTTGCACCATCCTCTGGCAACGTAGATACAGTGCTTGTTACTTGCTCTGTACCTAGGTGTTTATGCCTCATATCACGATGACATTTCTGAACGCGGTGCCGACTTGCTTTTTTACTTCCTCTCATGTTCTTTGTTCCTATCTTTATTTGCTTCATTTTTGCTATAGGTTTTTATTTTTTGTTTTGTTTCTTGGTCATCATGGCTACAGGATGCACATATCCACTTTTTTAACCTAAATCCTTTTCCTTTCAAGTGTCTTCATATTTTTGGATATGAACCGCTGCATTCATCCTGACAGCAGTCTAAATATGCACATTTGCCATATATCTCATGATTGAGACATATCTTGGGAAGCTTGTAGTAACATCTCTTACCGAATCAGCAATTCCTTTTTTACAAAAGGGAGCAGCCTGTCTTTTTCTTCCTTTTCTTGCTCTTTCCCATCAGTGAAGGATTTTATTTTGGGTTATGTCAATTTATTTAATCGTATGTATGCTGCTGTATTGCCTAACATGTAGCTTCTCTGCTTACATAGTCGTGCCCTGATCTCTCATTTTTTTCTGTCTCTTCAATCTTATATACTTTTCTTTTCCTCTTCTTCCTCTTCATTTTCCTCATCATATACGATTTGCACATTGAGTCTTGATTTAATGACTATCCGTACTAGACATGAGCAAAATACTCAGTGTCCTTTTTTTTATTTTGCAGAACTTTTGCACATGTAGGATGAGTAGGTACGTGGCTTGCATGGCATTTCCTGATTATGTTTTGTGGAATAATTCCCCTCTGAAGCACTAACACTGAGGGAATGTGCTGCATTAGTTATGGAACGTCTCTCCCCCATTATGAAATGTGTGATAACACGGCCCCTGTGCCAACAGATACTGCATCTCATTCTAATTTTAGAGGTGTTTTTGCATTACAGCTGCTTTTACTTCATGATGAACCAACACAAGGGCATGAGCTAAAAGTGCCTCAAGATTTTCCACTAGAACATTCACACTATACTGTCGACAATCGCTTCTCATTAGCTCCACTATAGTCGAAATGTCCTTTATCCTTTTTAGGATAAACCCATTTTAGTATTTATAGATCCTATAAGGGAATTCATTTCTGATGCATTTCTAAGTTGCTTCAGATTTAAAGTTAAAACCTAAACATAACCAATTTTTTATCCATTCCTGCTTATATCATATCCTAAATAACTTACACTTTCCTTCAAAGAGAAACAGTTATCCACACTTTACATACATTACATGCTTTAGACATAAGTATTCCTATTGCATCAATCAGTATATTCACTATATTCACCTTATTTTCTTTGTTGGAATGTGTTGATTGATGTAAATTTTCTTTATAAGTATCTTTATCATTTGAAATTTCTTTGATTTCCTTCAGTTACTTTCATTATGTTTTCTGCAGATTTGCTCCAGTTTCAAGGATCATAACCTCTCAATACGTTTGAATATTTTTGCATCTTTTTGGATGGATTTGTTATGGATCTCAGTCAAGAAACCTCAGTTCATTGTTTGGGTTTCTGCAATGATGTTTGAATTTTTAATAATTCACTCGAATAAACAACTTGGTCGGTGCTTTATCTTGCTATTCTGACAATAATTTAAAAAAAGATAGTTTGCAATCACTTCTTGCTATATTTCATTCGCTAGTTGTATAATATACACGTGATATCAGGCTAATCAATCAAACCACGAACGAATAAGTTTCCCCTAAAGAATGTCACTAGGCAGAGATAAGGTTAGAGGATTCACAAGGGCTGGTGATCGTTGCTGAAGAACTATAACACCGGAGGCCCTAGGGAGGGAGAAGTTGAAAGTCCAACGGTCCCCTCAGAACGGTCTATAGGTGATGGGGGCACTTCAACCAAGGGAGGGAGGCCAGTGGGTGGGAATGGCCATCTAGAATTAGTGTCGCACCCTCACTTCTTCCATGTGTCTGGGAGGCTAGGAAATGAAGGATGCTGCATTAAAAGGTGTGGTGGTTTTCTGTACGTTGTATGAAGACTCCTGCACTCCCTTGATCACATCCCGGATACAGCTAGATTGGCCTTTGTTTCCACAGTTTTGAGACTGTCTAGGGATCCCTATAATCCTTTGATCACGTAGTTTACCTTCTCTCAGAGAAGTCCCCCCGGTTATCTACAAGGGCAGGGCTGAAGAAAGCGCTGGGCAGCCAGCAGAATACAGATCAATCCAATCAGCATAGCGTGGAATGTTGCAGTATATCCAATAGAGTTCGCACTAGAGAGGCCAGGAACAGACTGCCTATGTACGCCTGGAGCACTTCCCAAGAAATCTCTCTTTTCAAGGGACTCACGAAACAGGAACACTTGGAAGGAACAGAAAATGGAACACAAGAATTAATAACAGGAACTGTAACTAAATACGCGGAAAACGGAACTTTAAAATTAAAGCTAAACTAAGCTAAATAATACAAAACTTCCAATAAGTTAAAATTGAATTATGCGAGAATCTGACATTCTGTACCTTTAATTAATAAGGTAAGAGCATGCAACAGACCAAACTAATTTGGTGTTTCAATTCTATTAATATGTAATAACAAAAGTCAACGAATTTTTACTGACCCATTTTACAACATTAGAAACTATACCATACAGTATAAGGGTGGCTCTTTCATTCGGCTGTACAAGATCAAGAGAGCAGAAGTCGGCACCAAAACAGTAATACAAAAACTGGCAGAACTATTAATCTGATTCTGCAATTGGAATAAACATTTCTAGACGCTGATGAGTCATAAAAATGCTGAAGTTTAACTCGGTGTTATCAGCTTTTATCACTTTTTAACTCTTGTTAGCGGGCAAAGAAAATTTTCAGATTATTCAGGTTTAGTGTTCATTCTTTAATTTGCTTATCGCATTTTATTTTTATTTTCAACCTAAGCAGCATGACGACAAAAGGAAACAGTTAATTACTGTGCACCATCTGTTCCGATGAGCCAACGTAATCACTCAAAGTGAAACAACTTGTCTAGGACCTTCTCTTGAATGGAAGTCCAACTAGTTCATTCATGCTCAACCACTCTTCTTACCTTTCAGAATTAGTTTCAGCTCCCTATCAAAGCCTCGTATTCCAGGCAATGGAATGTGTCTAAGTCAGTGCATGGTATAGCTCTTCATATGTGAGGTTACTTCGATACCTCCGTCCAGATTGTTGGAGAAGGTTATGTTTTTGCCAGTAAAGAGATTCTGACGAGCCCACAACACATCGTTGGTCTCTTTCCAATTTATCCAATTTCTAGTTTATGAAAACCCTTGGAGATGTGACACCTTGAGGTTAAATAATTCAGACTTATGTTATTGTTAAATACCTAATTAGAGTTTATCCCGTCGAAATGGATGCAATTACCTAATTAATTACGTAGTTAGGTGTCTTTTTTTTAAAAGCTTCATTAAAAAGAACAGTTTCAGATATAAGATGACTTCTGATAGCCCTAAGAGAACTGATAGTCAGCACAGTGGTCTGGTTAAACTATCTTAATAATGATAATAATAAAGATAATTGGAGGAAGCATAATGCAACTACAACTCGTATCCAGCACGTACCTAAAACATTCATATAAACAGAAGTTAATTATAACGTAAACAAGGGCAATTCATACAAAGTACATTAAGACCATTTTTGTTCGTCTGAAATCATATACTTAATGCTCAATTGTAATATTGGTGTTTTGTGATTTGGGAAATTTAATTTGTCTTAGAATATGGAAATAAGAAATATTCTAAATAAGGAACACATTTTTAATCTTTGGCTTTTAATGGGTACCTTTTCTGCGCTAAGGAAAAGAACAAGACATAAAATAATATGAAATTAGTATGATGCTGAAAGGTGTAGAGCCAAAGAAATCGCTGGGTTGAAGCACGGAAGGACTGGAAGACGTAAACTCAAGAAAACAATTACGCCTCCTAAGCCACTAACAGTTTTTATCGGTGCGCCAGAAGAAAATGTTAGGACGGAGCGGGTTATTTTTTATGGGCAAACTTATAAGTTTTAAATCATTATTTAGGAACTATATTTTTTTTTCTTTTCACACACCGTTTACTTCCTTGCTCTTAACTTCCTCTAATATATTATTCTTTTCAACTTATCCAGAATAAATAAATCAGTACCATTCGTTTCCTTCAGAGTTTGTTCATTTTTGCAGAGAAGAAAAGAAACGAAAAAGATCGTTTCTCGTCCAAAGAGAAAATGTTAGATTTCGTAATGATCTAACATTGGAACTTATCGGGGCAAAATGCATGGAATGTTATGTTGATTTAGACGTTCAGAACTCTGTTCTTTTACATCTCACCAGAGCCTTTTAAAATATTTCTTATTATAAGAGAAATATATTATTCATCACAGGCATCTGTCTCAAGGTTTTTCGGCATCGGTAATGGCTTTTAAAAGATAATTCCATAAGATAGTATAAATTACATTGTAAATAATAAGAGGCAATAAAATTATCATTCAGAGAATAATAATGATTTTCCTAGTTTAAAAATGTTCCCCATTTCATTACTACACATATCTATAGATTCAAAATAAAGTCTTAATTACCATTACGTTAACTTATAATCTAGAAAAATAATTTATTTTGTCCTCTGAAGATAGCTTGTCATTTAATAAAATGTAAATTAATGTGCGAGTCAAGATTATTTGCCAGTATAACTTAATCATCTGACATTTTCATTTATTAAATCTTAAGTTTCGAGGAAGGTATAATAGTGAGTCAAATATTTTTAAAATGCTTATGAATTGTTTATCCCATAAGATTTAATGAAGAAAACCTAGGAACCGAAGACTGTCGTAGGATAGCCTAAATTTCAAAGTTATTATAGGTAAGACATGGATTACTTATAATAAAAAATATGTCTTATGTTTAATATTGTTGCTACTACTGCCACGGGGAATGTGAAATCCTGTCTTAAGCTGAAAACTAAAGAACTCGATAAAGGGCCCAAAATCCTGCAAATAAAAACTCTTTGGTAAGAAGCAGGACAAACTCCCTGAACGTAAAATGTTGCGGCTATCAAGTAAGTCATGTCTGCCTAAAGTCTCTCCGGACCACTAGTAACAATCAAAGTGAACCCCAGGTTGGTTCGGCCACTTGGTATTAGGCATATCAGTCTCAAGTACTTCTGGCCCTTATTTACAGTAATATCGATCCTCTTGTCATCTTGGGACTGGTAGCATTCATATTAATTCCAAGTACTTCAGAGCCCCTAATAACTGTCACATTGCCCCTAAAATCATTTTGTAGACTATATATAACTATAGCAGTCCTGACTCACATCAGTTCCTGAAATCATCCCAAAGTTTTATCAGCTGCTTCTAAGCAACAGCATTAGCCTGAAGTCATTTTGTCTTTCGATTAGGCTTCATATTTCTCCCAAGTCTACTTGGATTATAAGTAACGGATATATCGACCTTAAGTTATTTTAGACCCATACAAACAGTTATGCATCCAATCAAAAATAGTCGAAAATACATCGCCCCCAACCTAACTTGAGCAATGCAATAATTCACCCTCACTTAGCTTAATCTAAAACTGATGTGAAATATGAAATAAAGACAATGGAAAACGAGGAGGTTGCATAATTATGAATGGCTTGTAGAAGGCCAATTGGATTACTGCAAGTAGTTCAATTTCTAAACTCCTCTCTCTCTCTCTCTCTCTCTCTCTCTCTCTTCTCTCTCTCTCGTGTATATCCTACTAAGCAGCACATCTTATTATTTATGACTCAGTTTTAACGTTACTATAGTAAGCTTTCCTGAACAACTACTCTTGCATACTGTCAAGAGACTGAAGTACAATGGTTGCAACTGGTGATGCAATCTGATTCTAACAATCCTCCTCAGTACATTACCTTATTCTAGCAGTAACGCTTGGAATATGCTGATTTAATACTTCACTGATAAACACCTCATACAAGACAAAAAAAAAAAAAAGCAATAGTAGAACATGAGATTAGATCTTCAGAAAATGATATGTTCTGGAAGACATATGAGTGATCTGCATGCACTGGAAGTTGAACACAAAGGTTTTGAAAAAGTAGGAACTATACATTGGAAGTGCATGTTCTTATGATACATATCAGTGACTTAACGATTAATAAAACCTAAAAAAAATTCTTCAACTATAATCAGGTGCAAACCAGCTTCGAATGAGTGGTTTCGGTCTACTACAGATTTCTGTATGATCTTCATATCAATCAGAGAAAACCCGATATCCTGACCTCGTCTCCTACACGATAATATTTCTGAGCATTTGACGATAAAATTTTCAGAAACTGCCAATCTTTTTATGCCTCCTGATGTTATCAGTAAAGTTCTTACCAACCAGGAGAAAGGGCACACATGTGACTCCGGTGCAATGGTGGAAATATGGGTAGTGTCCATAAATAACCCACAAAGCCTCTATTGACCTAATCAGTGAATACTTGAAAGTTAACCTAGCTGTGGTGGCTGCAGCTAATGAAAATACATATCATTCTCCTATTCCTAAGGAAATAAGACAATGATATGTATTTTCATTACCTAGGACCGCTATTTACAGCCAACCCTATCACACACCAGTTGACCCATGTAATAGGCTGTGGTCAAGAAGAACAAAAGAGAAGCAAACTCATCGTAAGAAACTTGCAGTGGTTTGGTTAGATTGTTTTGATAATAGTAGTACCTAAACAGTACCACCTAGCGTCTTAAGAGTAAAGGGAATAAGGTGTATATATATATATATATATATATATATATATATATATATATATATATATATATATATATATATATATATATATATATATATATATATATATATATATATATTATATATATTTATATATATATATATATATATATATATATATATATATATATATATATATATATACACACACACACATATATATATATATATATATATATATATATATATATATATATATATATATATATATATATATATATATATATATATATATATATATATTAAAATATGTGTGTGTGTGTGTGTGTGTGTGACTCAATATCTTAGTGTTTGGCAATAGTAAGATGAATGGAAAGTTGCAAATGAAAAAAAATAGTTACGTCAATAATGAACTTGATAGGTGGTATGTGAAGCGTCTGAAGAGGAAGAAACTGCTGTGAACTTGTTAACTTGTGGGCTATAATGGCTGTTCTGAATATCATTTTGGCAGATGTCATTACGTAAGCATAAGGGTGCATTGAAACATTTATCTAATTTTGTATTTTTTTATGGTTTACATCTTTTAGATAAACCTAGAATTTTAAAGCTTTTTAACATAAATGTTGTTTTCAGTAATATTAATGTCAAGAGCTTAGTAATCAAAAATTCTCCTAAAGATCTTCCAGGCTGCATATATGAAATTCCTTGCAAAGTGTGATAAAGTCTATTACGGACAAACCGGTAAATCTCTTTCACAACGTCTCAAACAGCACCAATATTCTGTGAGAACTGGGTAAATATCGAATTCATTATTCGTACATATGAGAGATTTACATCATCCAATTAACTGGAGTCAAGCAAGGGCCTTAATCCCATGTAATGAAGCAGTTAAAAGGAATATCATTGAATCTTGTTTCATCAAGTCAAATAATAGAAATATTCTAAATTTAAGTCTTGGTTTATTTAAACTTGATGCTTTCATAATGAAAAAAGTTGTAGATAAATATAAGCAACAAAATTTATATATTCAGTTTTTACATGTTTTGGACTTTACTTGACAATGTCTTAGTAAAGACAAAAGCGCTTGAATTTCTGACTATCATTTTCCTGTGGTATTCGCTTATTAAATTAAGTCACGTGCATCTACTGTGATTTTTTAAGCATATATATATATATATATATATATATATATATATATATATATATATATATATATATATATATATATATATATATATATATATATATATATGACAAACAAACCCTTCTTTCTTCGTTCAGTCTAAAAACGAACTTTCTAAAATAAAATAGAAATAATCACAATAGTACATTGTGCCTTTTGGCCGTCAAAGCAACATACGGTTAGTGAAATCTCTAGGGAACTATTAAATGAGTACGATATTGTAATTATCGACTTGTGATAAATGCTTCTATAAATACATAAGAAACACCCGAGTTTCTCCAGTGAATGTCCGAGTAACAGCATCAGAAGTACAATAATGAAAATTCAGTTAACAAAAACTGTAGAAATAACTACCTTGAATGATGTCAAATATTGGGGATTACCTCGAATCTTTGGACATCATCCCGATGCTTAAATGGAAACTGTAAACCATTAAACGTAGGTACTGTAGCAACTCCTCTCATATGTGAGTAATATCACAGAGATGAATCGACGAACACTTTCCAGAAGTTTGAAAATTAAACTGATGTTGAGACGCTTACGCTGGATAGCAAAATCATCCTTAGGAATTCGGGATTTCAGTAACTGATCATAGCAGAATTGGTTTCATTTTTCTACCAAAACAAATAATCATCATACAGTCATCCTCTTCTTAAATAATTTCCGTGCAATGATAAGCAGGGGACACTAGAAGTGTGTGAGGTACAAGCGAAAGTGCAGGTCAGGATACAATTAATTTGTTCAGTTAAAGTTTGCAAAGATAAGTGTGCACTGATTAAATCGAGGCATCTGTGTTTTTGCACAGATGGGAAAAATCAGACATACAGTAATAAAACATATGAATATAAAAGAGGTATATATGACTGAGTGTTCGACATTCCTATGTACAGAATGATAACAATACATGACATCTGGAGATAACATTGCTGGAAATTTTTACATAAAACATGGTCTTTAGGATTTGTGTTTTCTTCCTGCCTCATGGTGACTCTGTGGTTCCTTCTACGAGGTGAAAGTTGATTTAATGACAGGTAAGCCACATGGTTGCTCTACGTTGGGCGAGAGTACATCCCCCCCAGGAGACCCTAATGTCTGTGGGCTAGCATCCAGCATGTAGGCCGGTGTCAGTCAGTCATAACCCATGTCATCCTTCCCTCAAACGTCGTCTAATACGTTTTCGGCTGTGTTAAAGAATTCTATGTGGACCGGAGCATGATGGGGAGAGAAGGGGTAAGTGTGCATCAACCTGGAAGAACGAATATTTCACGTTCTTTAAGTCTTTTGGGATGAACACTTCTCTGTTTGCTTTGTATGTCGTTTTGGCTGGTAAAAGTTTTTCCATCGCCTTTCTTGTGCCGGATGTTCTTGTCGGACTTCTGTTTTTCAGGAAAGTGTCTGCTGGCAATGTCAGTGCTTGGCCATACAGGGCTTCTGCTGGAGATGGCTGAATGCTTCGTATGATGTTTTTCTTAACCCAGGCAGAACACACGGCAATTCTTTTCTACAAATATCTCCCTGACATCTGACAGTTAGAGAGACTTTCAGTGGTCTGTGCAGCCTCTCAATAATTCTATTTGTTTCAGGGTTGTAGGCCATTGTGAGAAATTTTTTTTTCCCTGGTTGTCAGTAAGGATGTTCCGCAAGATGTAGGTAAAGTTGCCACCTCTGTAACTGGGGATAATCTGTGGCTGGTCCTGATGACCTAGTAATTAAGGGCTTTGGCGCAGCTCTCCGGGGATGGGGTCCCACTATGTCGACGTGTATGTGGGGAAGTCATCAGGTCGGTGTTTTGCACTCGCCTATTGTGCTCTCAGTGAGGTTGTTGGTGGGGCCGAAAGCTTTCTTTCTTAGACACTCTGGCAAGTACGGGTGTGGTTGTCCAGTACCCGTTTTGCAGGTGATGGTCGCCGTTTCTTTGTTGATTAACAGGTCTCTCCATCTTCATCCTTCTGTACCTCTGCTATTTCGAGACAAGGTAACCCGAGCTTGATGATGTTGGTACAGTTTCTGGATAGGGCATCCACTACAGTGTTTGATGAACCATTCAGGTATGTACTTGATGGTGCAGGAATATTCAGCTATTGGTGACAGGTGTCGTTGTTGACTCACTGACCACGCGTCTGTTGACTTTGTGAAGGCGTACACCGGTGGTTGGTGCCTTGGTGGTCTGTCTGTATCATTAACTGTCATCACTTGAGCATAAATTATGGCGGAAGTGTTGGACTGCACTGTGGACTTCAAGAAGTTCCCAGTCAAATGTCTAGTATTTCTGCTACCATCATCAATGTCCTGCTCAAGTACAGTCCACATCGCCATATTGCTTGCATCTGTTTGTAATCAGCGTGGGGTAAAGGAAACATCAGTGTTGTTGTGCTAATTTAAGTGAATTATCTTGTTCATCAGCATACTTTAATTCTGCTTTTGTTTCCTTTTAAACATTGATATAAGGGTCTCATTATTTTTGGAATGTTTGGGATAAAACGGTGATACTAATTTATGAGTCCCTAGAACTATTGCCCTAAGTTCACTGTTGTTGGTTTGGGAATTCTGTTTTTGTTTTTAATTTTCATGGTAATGTTGTCTTGTCTTGCTTTGTGTACTGAAAACTTCAATGTTTCTTTCTCAATTCGCACTTATTCTCTCGCACTATTAAACCATTTTCCTTTAGTCTTTTTAGCACTTCTTTTACATGTTTAAGGAGTTCTTTTAAGTTTGGTCTGAATATTGCCATGGTGTCCACATTTATCATTCAAAATGGAAGGTTCCTGAATATTTCATCCATTAATCTCTGGAATATTACCCCTGAATTATGGAGGTCAAACCATGTGTAGTTGAATCTGTAGATGTCAAAAAGGGTGATGATGGCTGTTTTCTAGATCAAATCGACGCTAATATGGAACGTAAATTACATAGCAATTTTCATTCCGTCAACAGTTTGTCCTTAGTCTAGCGTCCATTGTACAATTCCGAAGCTCAAAGGGTCCATTATCAAGAAAAAAATAATCTAATCATGAATGGATAATGTCGGTTGCTATTAGTTGAAAGTGTACTTATCGGTTATGAATAATAATTTTCCCAGTGTGTTTTACTCCAAGAATATCGCCACTTGAGGTTTTTGAAGACGGAAGGAAAGGGAGTAGAAAGAAAGGAGAACTGCGTGAAATTATACAAGACGGGAATAGTGAAAGGACTAGAGGTGAAATGTTGGGGTTAGTTTTTCTTCAATAAATATCTCCCTATCCTTGAAGGAGTGCAGTCATCTCCTAATAGGAAAGGTATTCGCTCAGGGAAATGAAAACGAAATGGTCTTTTAGCGCCTGTGAAAGAAGCTATTTTTCTCTTGCAAAGGTATTCAATTTTTCTTCTGCAACATTAGAGACACATTCTAGGTCTGGCAATCTTTTAAGCAGTGTTGCTTTAGGAGGGATATTTTTTCTTCTTCTTCTTCTTCTTCATCTTTTTTTTGGGTTTGGAAAATTTTAAACAAATTAACCAGTAAGAGAATGAAAAAAAAATATAATCTTCCTCATGAGAAAATCGTATTTTAATATTCTTACTTTTACTTCCGCAAGTTATAACAAACTACTTTCCTTTTTAATCGTGCTTCCTAAATAGGTAATTTTTCTTATTTCTTCAATACTTTTTCTTTGTATCGAAATTCTTTTGATGGTAAAAAAGGGCAAATGATAACAGAAATAGTTAAATATAATTGGGTATATATATATATATATATATATATATATATATATAATATATATATATATATATATATATATATACGTGTGTGTGTGTGTGTGTGTGTACATTATGTATATATAGAAGCATTTTTGTGGTATCTAAATTAATTTTCAGCTTTACCCATTAGTTGTTTTATGAAACGAAAAGCATGCATAAATCGCTGTATATTTTATTGTGATGGTCGAGGGAGATGCAGATGAAAAGATAAGGTAAAGCTAAGTTAAGATTGGAAAATAAAGGATCGAGAAAATAGGAGGATTGCACAATGGAAGTTATTACAGAAACTTGATTTCTACAAACTTTACTTGATATACAGCACTGTTATGATCGGAGCCTCTTTAACTTGACTTCGTCTTTCATCTATATTTTTCTATGTCTTTTATTTCCTCGCCATCTTTAGTCTAAAGAATAATTATAACATTTCTTCAGGCGTGAAGGAAAACGATACTAATGAGGATGTTGCAATAGTTCAACGCTCGTCTCCATAGCAAGCACTAAATTCATACTTCCAGTTCTAAAGTGTGGGCAGATTATCGCATACTCGGGGAGTAAGACTACAAACTAGTTTGTTGTTGTTGTTGTTGTTGTTGTTGTTGTTGTTGTTAGGGAGTTAGGTATGGTCTAGGGAAGATCCTGAAAAGGTCTGAAAACGTTGTTGCGTGTTAAGTTAAAGATACATGAATTTTAGGACATGAAACTTAAGATTTATCCATTTGAGTGAAAGTGTAAAAAGTGTATAATGTGCATGTTAAATAGTACAGAAGAATTGTTTGTAATAAAATATAGCGTATTTATTTTAGTTTTCGTTGGTGAAAGAAGGTTGTATTTGACCGGTAGATTTTAACCAGTTGTAATTCATTTGGTGTACTGAATTTAGGCTACGTTTCTGTTACATTATTTTGTTTCCACTTACAACTGACAATTTGTGTCCTTTTCATTTGATCCTTGTTGTCAGTATGAGTAGTATTAAGTATGAGTATTAATTTCGAAGACCACTTCATGTTAAGTTAAGAATATAATGTTTAGTACTTTTTGGAGAGGGGAAATTTTTGTACACGTCCCAAGAAAGCTGGAAATCGGATCACGCCTTCTTTATACCACAGAGCTTTTAGTACATTGTCCAGAGAGCCTCTTCGTGGTTCACTTCCTTATTAATAATAGTAATATTACTTTCGCTTGATTACTTTATTTGTATATTCCTGAAACGTGACTTACATATTATAATAAAGAACATGTACCCAGTTATGAAGATATTCTTTACAAGTAATGTAATTTTTGTGTTTTCTTATCTCTCAGTTTCTGATGACTTGTCGCATAGATCCTGTCGTTTTTGGGGTATAAAATAACGCAAAAATCAAATAAAAGTAATGTATTACTCCTCTGGTTTACTTTCTTCTTATATACAAGGTAGCTACGAGTTATCTGTGCATCGGAGAATATTATTAAAACTTGTTTTTTCAAAGACAGTATTGGGAGCATCTTGAATTTAGGATTTGATCTTTCATTAGTATACACCCAGATATTAAAACGGAAGCGTCATAATGTTTTAGAAATCACGAGAGTTCATGTAAAATATAAAAGCTAAGAAAAACATCAATAAAAATTACGTACACCTCAGCGATACATGAAAATTTTATATTCCTAAGCAAATGAACTGACGAGGTAGTGAAGGATTTTTTTTTTTTCTTTTACATAAATGTTTAACTCTCACCATCTTGGTGTGATGGGAAACTACTCGGGCAAAATTACGACAACTCAGATTAGCACCGGGGATCTTCTTATTGCAAGCTGTATTCCATGAATGTACATTAATTGCAAATAATAAAGCAAGAGGTATACCATCCAAGGGAAAAAAAGCGGCCAACACAACACACGAAGTTAAAAAACGATTCATTTGAAATAAGAAGCATTGAACAACGATAAGATTTAACTTTAAGATTATATCCCCCAAATAATATACTTTTTGTCTGTTTCTGATCAATCTCTAGACTTAGTTTCAAGGCTGCAAATTCAAGTCATATTTGAGAAATACTGGTGTTTACTATGGAAAATTGTGTCTTATATTTTTTATGCTTAATCATATAGGAAATTCCTTTTTACTTCTAGATATTTTTTTCGAAAATTTTATAATAATTACTATTAACCTGGCATAACACTTTTACATGTTTACATCGCCTATCATATCTCATCAAATAATTTTAAAAATTAGTCTTGAATAGGGAAAATTATTTTCATTTATCTCTCTCTCTCTCTCTCTCTCTCTCTCTCTCTCTCTTCTCTCTCCAGCGTATGCAAAGGAATTTGAGACTATTGATTTTCTTTGCTGATTTGATATACTTGCATATCGTATTTCTTCTGCCTAGAAACGGCGCACATAGTAAGAAAAGTGATGGACTCCTAAGGAGGCAGAATGCAACCCGGAACCCCACACTATAAATACCACCCAGTCGCATTAGAGGACTGTAATAGAGTAAACAGATATTAAAAGCGCATAGCTCCATTCAAAGAAATTTGCAACGTGTATTATATGCCCTTTCCCTCACATCTAGAATTACTAAACAGCCAGAGAAACGAGGCAGCCTTCTTTAAGACCCATTTTTACACCGAACCAGTTGCTTAAATACTTCATATTCTAAGCCAGTATTTCTGTTATTATAAAAACGTTGAATTAACCCCAACGTCATTAATTCCTTTTCTGCTCCAAGTCACATCCCGAGAAATTCTATCAGAATGATTTCTGATGTTGGCCATTTTCTTCATAAAGTTACTTTTTCCCCAAAAATTCTGCCATACACTTCCATCGATATGCTCTACGACTGATACTTTAAAAAAACATTGTCCTATTCCTCATTTTACCGACGAACCACTATTCTTCCCGACTCCTTAGAACATAGTAACTCAGTTACAAGAAAAAAAAAAAGTCATATCTTCTTACGCTTATGACCATGAAAAATCAAAGTAATATTGTTTGATTATACAATTCTGCCTCGGGAAATGTTGGTGATTGTTAGTATAAATACACTGCTCAAGGGAAGCTGCACTTACGATTAACTAAACACTCTTTAGTGAGCACAAAGATTTTCCAATAACACTCACACTCATGTACCCTTATGAGATCATTGAAATGTAAGACCACTATTTATTTTATCTGCAAAGTATAAAACTGTCTGAATGGCAGAGGCGGCTTGCTGAAAGCACCTTTTCTCTTAGACGGACATAATGCAAGAAGCCAGAGAAGGAAAATTTTTGTATGTGTAACGTTAGCACAAAGAACCTACTGAGATAAGCTGAATAAATTGCTGCATTTATTGGTAGTAAAGAAAAGGACAACGTATAAATACCTTAGTAGCATCGGTAGTTATTCCTCAGAAACCAGTTCTGGTCCAGGAACATCCATTAGATACCAAATTTAAAGTCAAATCTCATTCCATTTCGTTCTGGAAAAAACAAAATTTATTCAAACGAACATCAAAGAGATTAGGAATCTGTTACTCAATTCTTAGCGAGGACAGACAATCCACGAGACGCTTGGGATCAACGGATGCTTTGAGATGGAAGGGAAGGATTTTTATCTGTCCTCTTTTCAGTGATAGGATTTGGGTGAGTTTGCATTCAGAATGAAAAGGGTCCTTTAGACCGTGCTCATTTAAGCAAGTTTAATCATTTTCATGAATATTTATCTCTCACATGTATATTTTGTAAACTTTAGTTTTTCGCTTGCATGATTATTAGAAAATATTGCCTCATTAATGTTTTTTTCAGGTGGGAATACAGGAATTAACCAGACTTGTTTCTCTTGCCACATTATGAGAATAGTGGTCACTCTTTGATAGGTATAGTGGACGATACACACATTATCTCAGAGAATGTTTTTTTTTTAAGATTAGTCGTGTATTTTAGTTTTTTTCTAAATGTGTAAGAGGCTGTGAATTATTCTTTGTCTATCACTCATTTATTAATCTTTTTTTTTTATTATGCTCCTCAATCAAAATCCTGCCTAACACCTTCCATAGCTTGGTCAAGCAATTAGTCACAGACTCACACATATCGTGTGATCCATTAACTTAAGGGGGCATTCTATTTTTAACCTCTAAATTCCCCCTCTATACTTCCTCAATAGCAACTTTCAAAAGCATTTTCAAAATTATGATGACTCCTTCATCATAATTTTGATGACTCCTTCATCATAAGTCAGTTATGCCTCTCTCTTGTCTTTCTCATTCAATAAATCTGCAAAATATTCTATCCTGCTTCTTTTCATTTGTATCTATTGTTTTGAGATACCTCACTGGCTTCTATCCTGTCTCTCAGCAAGTTCTTTCTCATTCCTTGTACGTTCCTGTAAACGCTCCTCCCATTTTCTACCTTTGCATATTAAACAATCTCCTTTTCACTTTTATACATTCTCCATTTCCACATTACATCACTCGCTAGTTTCATTCTCTTTACTCACCTTCCTAAAGCCATAAACACCCACTATGATCACATTCTGTAATTTTGTTCTTTGTACACTTTAACCCTAGACCAATTCTTATCCTTGGTGGTGTCCTTGCAAAGAAAGAAATGTAGAACTAGCAAAAAGTTGTCACGTTTTAACGGTGGCTCAAACGTTTTTAAAATGGTATAGTCACGATGAAAGAACAGAGGGTAGTTGGTGAAGATAGTATCAGTACCATTAAGGAAAGGAAGACTTGCGAAGGGTTGGTTAGAAAGTATGAAAGAGATTCTGGAAAGAAAAGACCTCAAAATACAGGGTACTTACGTGTGTCAGTAAACCCATCAGAAATGACATTTTAAAAACAGTATATATGACATATTTTGGCGTCATTCCTTCTAAAGAGAAAATGATATCTTAAAATGATATACACAGCAAACGTTTTCTCAACAGCGGATTCATATAGGAAGTTGACATGAGATTAAAATATGTTACTTTATCGGAATTACGAATCTTTAGATTAATCGTGCAGACATTTTTTTCCATTACACACAACAGCTTGTGTCCAATCCTGACTACACTAAACTAGTATTGAAACACTTAATTACCTCTTTTGGGAGGATCTATCCTTTCGTCCGGGTATTCTGATTATCGAATTCCTGGTGAGATTTCATCGTTTCTTTTGGAGACTCTTTAGCACAAAAGATTCAATAATTCAGTTAGAGTTGCCGTTTCTTGCCAGCGCCTACCCACTTACCGTCCTCAGTCGGCAATTTGCGAGACGTAGCCGAAGATTATCTCGTTTTCCTTTCTGAAATAAGAATTCCTCTTGACCCTTTATTCCTTGTTATGTCTAAGAATTCTTGTTTTTAGGGTGTGAAATGGTCTTTATATGGCTGAATTTATTGTCATTCCTTCAATTTCTTGGTGGATCAAAGTATTTGTGTATTCCGTGTATACCGACATAGTAATCTTGGGGGACCTGGGAGTTCTGGGTTCTATGAAATTTGATAACCTTACAAAACATCTCTCGTGTTATTACCAGTTACTGTGACTAAAAATCATACTTGTAGTGATTTAGTACTAGTTATGAACCATTTCAAAATCGATATAACTTTAAATAAATAGCAAATTGAAATTCCAAGTCACTAATAGCTTTAATTTAACTAGGAATTCGACGCCTAACGAATTTTATAAAAAAATATCTGAGTATTATTCTAAATATTTTCACGATGTTATGTTAAATTCAGAGGGGCATACTCCCATTAAACACCTAACAGTGTTTTTATTATATATATAATACACCTAATTTCAGAGAATTCTATCGTTGTATATCCTTTTCAAAAGCGTTCCCTTCATTTTGTGGCTTTTACAGCCTAATAACGGGAGGACTATTTTAAATGAGTAATTACGATAATCGGGACATTTCCATTTGCAATAAGGATTACTACCCACCCTAATGACCAGATCACCAGTCGCGCAGTTATTGATAATTCATGGTAATTGGCTGATCAAAGGGATAGGAAGGCATGCCGAAATATTAGTTACTTTTTCGATACATGGCAATTTGCCAACGTAATTTGAGATGAAACTTTGAATATGGAAGAAACAATTTGATATCAAAGAATGTTCTTTGGTTAAGTAATTCCATCTTAAACACCAGCCAGAAAAAAAAGTGGGCTAGAAATCTGATAGTTCATGACAACATCAGATAATATGTTTAAGATATAATCTTGACAAAGCAAAATATCACCACATGTAAAAAAAATGTCCAACCCGAAATCATTCTATCTCATATAAAACTGATATTGGGGATTAGTCAGCATACATATTAATTTAAGGCAACTGTAAAAAAATAGTGTCTTGTTGTATATTCTAATGGAAATAGGTAATAATAAATAAATGGTCAGATTATTTTTTCTTATAAAGTTCAACGAAAATAATAAAAAGATCAAGGAAGGAAAATAGCGGGAGGCTTATTACTAGGTAAAGGAATATCTGCTCCTTACAGAGAGGGAGCTCATAAAGTAACAGAAAAAGACAAATTAAGTTCCAGTAATATTTTTAGGTACATCAATGTAAACAATAGTCAGATTTGTGAATTTTTGATGTCATTGACACACAAGTCCAAGTTGCCGTAACGTTTTGTGCAAAACTAAGTTTAGTTGCATTTCATTCCTTGTGCAGTGTCAAGCTTTGATATATAACTATGGCGTTATTCTTCTAATATTCATAGACCACTTAGTGATTTTTTTTTGTATGTTTTTCACTTCAATCCTAAACGGGAACGTTTGCATATGGTTTTATGAGGTTGGCGCTCAGATAATATGATAGGCATTATTTTCTTGATTTAAGTAATGATTTTTTATCCTAAATGTCTGCATATCCTATTGTCCGGATGATATTTTAACAGCACATTGTAATTTGTAGTCTGCAGTTTGTAGTCTGAAGATCGAAGTCTGATTTATGATTTTTTATATTTTATATGATTTGTGGTGTCTGCAGTAGTCTTTAAGGCTAATAGGCTAGAGGTGAAACGATTCCTTTTATTTATTTGAATCTGTAAGTGACCAAGCGTAAAGTTACTGTATCTTAGTTCGAGGACAGAAGAATTATTCTAAATATAGTGAAGTATACATGGCTTACTGGTCTCTTAGGATTCAGTGTTTCATGCAAATTATTTGGTGAATGTCATCATGCTAATGGTGATGTTTATGTAGGAATCTTCCTCATAGATATAGGTCTACAATGAGTACTCGTATACATCAAGTTATTATTATAGAAGTTTAAATAGTTATTATACAGAGATTTTATAAGAAACGTTCTTGCGTGGTTTCATCTCATTGATTACTTGTATTGATCTAATATTAAACAAGAAGTTTAGAGAGAAATGGTTTTGCGTGGTTGCATATTAACGACCTGTAGGTCCTCCTCTTATATGCATAAAAAAAATGTACGATAGTCTTTCATACATTGACCATTTCATAGATATTTATATTACGAGGTTGGTCGTAAAACAAGGGATATGTGATAGTACCCGTGATCAAATAGATATATTGTACTTCAGAATTCCGTTGTAGTAGTGCACGGAGATTAACTGACTTACATTAATATAACAAGAAAAAATAATACAAATAAATCTGGTAATAAGGTTTACAGAGATATTTGTTCTGAAGGGTAATGCTGCACAAGGAGGTGTTCATGTATGTGCGTGATAATTTCTTATGCCCCCATGGTATACATGAACAGTTCTTAGGTGATCAAACATTGTAGAATTCAAACGTTTCAGAGCTCGTTCAATATTCTTTAGGTATTTGGAAGGGTAACACTTAAGCTTATCAAGTCGAACGGACTTGATAAGCTTAAGTATTCGACTTGTGGAAAGAATTATTATAAAGTTCATTAAGCTACTGTTAATAGTTACTTTACGTGGTATAGATCCAATAGGGTTTGCAAATTTTGGCAGTTGCATGGGCGGCTAATATTGCTTTGCAGGTTCCTGTAGACCTTCCTCATTGTTTGCTTCTTTCTGTAGTTCAACGGTGCCACTCAACGTTTTCTGGAATGTGCAAAGTCTTAGGATTATATTCCTGAGATTCCAGTGGGAGCTGAAAACTTGCTTACAGTGTTCCAACACTTTGATGTTGCTCAGTGCTGTTCATTTTAAGGGTTCGATCTATACCCCATGCACCATATTTGATCTTTTAAGATTAGTGAAATTTTACATGCAACTCAGTGGCATATTTGCTTTGACATTGTATTACATAGTGAAACGGAGCCAGTCAGAGTTCCTGTAATTTTACTGTTCTGGACCTTATACAATTAAGTGCATACCATAGCGGCATAAAAGAGTGGAAATAAAGATGGAACATAGCTGACGGAAGTCAATTGGGTTTTGGTAGGTGCATGGAAGGTTAATGAGGTAACAATGTAATTAGCTGGTAACCTCGCCAGAGTGTCTGATTCAGATAAGACAGAGAGCCCAAGATAGTGTTTTCTCGATAAAATAAAATAAAAAAGGGATAAAGTGTTTCTTCAGCGTTTAGGTCTCGTGATCTAATAAGGATTCTAATAAGGATTTTAGTTTTTAATATTACTAATACCATTCTCAGTCGCACTTGACATTACTTTCTTTTGAGAGATTATTAAAAATTTTTTAACTCTTTTTCTTTGCTCCCTTAGAGATACTGGGCACTTCAGTCCATACTAAATTCTTTCTGGAAAATTATAAGGAAAGAAAGAATTGAGTATGCCCGGAAGGGCCCAGTATCTCTAAGGGTGCAAAACCAAAAATAATGATAATATATAAGATATTTTAAACTTTATTTTTAATAATCTAGCAGGAAATAGTAATGTCAAGTTCCACTGACAATGATGTTAGTAATATTAAAGAACAGAATCAAAGACGCTGAAGAAAAACACTTATGTATCTTTTTTTCTTATTTGATAGAAAAACCCCTAACTTTGACTCTTTGTCTTATCTGAATCAGATATTGCCAACTAATTACATTTCTACCACATTAACCTTTCGTGCACCTTCCAAAATACAAATAGCTTCCGTCAGCTATGAACCGTCTTCCATTAAAAATGGTGATTACATACATTTCATTACTCATTCTTAGGTAACATAGCCAAATCCTGAACACTTATTCTTCCATGCCAAACTGTTAAAAAGACTAGGGAGAGCCAAAATTACTTTATAGCTAAATCATTTAGACGTATAATAACAGTCTAATATTCTGGTCTAAGTCCAATTTCCTTAGACCGGCAACGATTGATAATTTTCTTTGTTATTTAACATGAATGTGAGCATTTTCAAACATGAGTCACAATTTATTATGGTGCTATGCAAATTTTGTATCCTGACCCCTGAACACGTAAAAAAAAATGTACATATATAACGGAACCTCAAATATTATATAACAAAGGGGGACAGATATATACAAAGCCAGCCAGACTTCCATTTCTATAGCTCCCTTGTAGACATGAAAATCATTAAATAGTAAAATTGTTTATTCTTTTTAGTACTACTTTCATTTAACAATTTTGGGAGTTCAGCAGACATTTTGTTGTTAGATAAGTGCTTTTTCTATGTAAGGAGAATGAAAAAGAAGAAGAAAAAAAGGAAGAAGAAACGTTTTCATTATTCTAAAAGTGGTCATAGATGAAGAAAGTCAAAAGAGTGAACTCTTTTGACGGAACAGGTTATTGTTATGAGGAAAATGAGGTGTTACAACGGTGTCTTTTAGAAACTGATCCATTTTCCTTCTTCTCATCTTGCTGACTCACTTGCTCTAAACATTCTCGCAAAGGCTGTTGTTATTTTCCTTCAGAATCAGCGCGACTTTCAATGAGAAAGCAAGAGAGCAGATCATTAGTCTTTCATCCAAAGGGGATGAAAGACAGTTCGTGCTTAATATAACGAGCTTTTTGAGCCAAAGACTCAACTATGTTGATTTAATTGTTGAGAACTCTATGTCTATAGACCTCATTAGGTCCCTTGAAAATACTACCTCTTATTCAGTGAAGAGGCTTTTGCATTACAATGGCTTCCGGCTTAAGGTGTTTGGGTAATTAATTCTCTCATTTTCCGTTAAATATGTAAGGCTAATTTAAGAGAGGAAGAAGATTATTATTATTATCAATAAATGGCATGGCAGTTGGTGTGAGGAAGCGCAGTCTGCGATAAATATTGTATTATATGGAGGATTACCAATCATTCTCATTATTCACTTCTTGCTTTGTTCTCTTAAGAAAATTTCATTTGACATTCAAATAGAAATATTTAGCAATATTATGTTTAAATTTTTCATTGACTAAATAAATATTGTGATTTGAAGACAAATAACGATAATGTAGTAAATGTGGATCACGGAATGTTAAACACGACAATACTAAAAATTAGGATCGTTAGGAAGATGTTTCCAGTACTGAAGTTAGAAGATGCAAATTACACAGTTTCCATATTAATTTTTTTTTTCTTACTTAACTTACAATTGCTACTGCCACTGATACTACTTGAGCTAACTGGAAGGACTAGACATTTTGACAGAATGAAATCAGAATCTTACAAATAGAAGCTCTGGTAAAGCAAAAGGAGAGACTTTCAGCATTACAAGTTATTTTGGCCCTTAATGACAAACATTTTGGCTGCAACCAGACCTAAACTTACTTAAGCTTACCAAACCTTTCAAAGCAGTAGCTATATTAGTGTTGGAATGATCAGGGCCTGCCAGGACTTGTTCCCCGGATTTTCTGGAGCCATATGTAGGCAATGTGTCTTTCAAAACTACAGAACATATGTGGTAAAGAAAAACAATTGCTGTACCGCAACGAAACAGTTGTAAAAGCGAATACCTATGATTTTAATTCAGACTAGAAAAGGATTTCATATAAGAGATACTTTTTATATGGTAATGAAATTGATGAAAATCCTGAATCTCATCATACATCATTTTTCAAGCTTATATTCAAAATGAAACTCATCTGTATAAAAAAAAAAGGCGTACAATCGAAAGGTAAACCAAATACAAGATTGTCTTATTATATATTCTGTAAGTCTCTCATTGATGAGTACAGCAATAGAATAAACTATAAACACATACTAGTTTAATAATATAACGTTACTGTTGCTTTAATCTAGATACCGTTATGCATATTTAAAAAAAAAAAAACTCTGATTCTCAAGAAGCTCTAACGAATATACTGGTCTTATATTACGCACTAATAAGAGCCTCCTATATGATAAGAAATAGAACTGAAGATAATCCCAGCCTCCCACAGAAGACAGGACTAAAACTTCCAGCAGGTTGTCGTATACGTATGTGGTTTCAAATATTTCGACCGGAAGTATTTGAGATAGTGGTAATTAAGTTTTCTTTCACACATGACGAGCAAAAGACATTTATATCAGGGGTACTGACACACAATATTAAATACTCGTGAATTTCGATACATTTTAGAATAAAATAAATATTTCCTGCGGCAATATTTTTTTTATCTATAACTGGCGGAGTTTGCTGTGCCTTTGTGCATCGGAGATAAGATTCTCTCATAATGGGGGAAATCAGATAACATGGTATCGTCTTTTCCTGCCAAAAATTCGTGTCTATTGTGAACAATATTTACAAGATCTGCTTTCTCGCTTATAATGCGAGAGGACCCAAGCTTTGATTCCTGCTCGAGGACGACTGGAGGAGTAACACGCTTCACATCTTTGAAGAAAGCTTGGCTTAAGAATCAAATATAAATTACTTCCTTACTCAGCCTTCTGTGACTCAGCAGACCATTATCTTTTACATTTACTCACTATACTTCTCATAATTAACGCCTATTCTTCCTCAGCCCATGATGACCATCATTGTTTCTTCTTTCTTATTTCCGTTCACGTCCATGGATAAGGACCCTCGTACTTATGGTCAGTTATAATAGCTTGGACTTGATTAAAAAACTTTCCTTTTCTGGCTCAGATCTTTATGCAAGTGATAAGTCATCAGGATTAACCACACCAAACTCGGGTGAAACACACTTACATACAAACGTCGTTCTCGAATATAAGGCTAAATGAAAAGCATGACAAAAACACAATTACAAACATATAAATCTTCAAAAGGATATTAGTGCAAAACACATAGATATGTCGGGATCTTGAATAAATATATATTGTGCAATTAAGTGGCAAGATGACAACCGTTACCTTACGATGCAAACGTTGTGATCAGCGCAGTAATATTTTCCTTGAACATCCTTCATCGAGCACTATTTCACTCCTCTCCTTCTCTCCATCACTACTTAACAGTGAGATAATTTCATTAGTATCATATAAGTATTACTTCCGTTATTACTGTTATTATAATTATTATAATTTCAAATACATACTAATAGTTACTTCCTTACACATAACCATACTCTTGCTTATATCTATCCCATCTTTCTCCTTTTGCAAATGCGTTCAAGTAGCTTCAGTAGTTTCTAGTATTTAATGATCTGTATTTGTCGTTTATTTTTCTAGGTATTAGTGTTCCGGTTGTTTTCTGGAATCTATGCCTTTGCGAAGTTATTACCAGATATTTTAATTCACTAACTCTGCAGTCATAAATAAAAAAAAGCACCTTCACAATACCAATAACATAATTAAATATGTTTGATCATCTAAGACTCTGTTGTAACTTTTTTTATATTGTTTTTTTTTTTTTTTTTTATCCAATAATGAAATATGTTTTCACTATTTCTATGCTTAAGAGAGCGATTCAACTTTTCGGAAATGATACCCGACTAGCGCTAGAATAACAGGTCTTCTGATCACCCGAACAACGCCCTGCATTTATTGTTATACTACTTTCCTGGTGCTCATCTCCTAGAAAGAAGCTGCATAGGATTTTCGTTCTCAATATGCTACCTGTCTCATCGAAAAAATTAAAGAGCATCATTGTAATCACAGCCTTATCGTAATCACAGTGAGGTTGTCAGGTTGTAACAGATGACTAGATATTCAGAAAAATTGTAAATAAAAAAGTTAATTTTTCTTAAGGGAAAATTTTTATTCTCAAGGATAACGTGCCTGATGAGAGAAATGTTTTTTAATTTAATTATTTAAAATATGAGGGCATAGTTCTAATCCTTTTAAACTGAATTCGATATATTCATTCTTATCAGTAATCGATTAATAAATATTACCAGTTCTCAAAAACAAAGCGCTGAGAATTTATAAGCAAAGAAATAAGTACTTAATCTTTTAAAACTATCGTCATAGGAAACGTGAATTGAAGTCAAGGACATATTCAAAATGTCACAGAAACGAGAGTCTCAGTGCCGCTGTGGCCATAAACTTGTCTTTTATGTTTATTGATGTGGGTCTTCTCGGAAAGAAGAGCAAGTCAGCTCAGGGGAGAAGAATGATGCCAAAGGTTATGCGTTTTCTCTGAGCTATCCAATAACATCTGGCCTCTTATGTGCTATGAATTCTGTCCATGATATATATATATATATATATATTTTATATATAGATATATAATATGATATATATAATCATATATATATATATATATATATATATATATATATATTATATATATATATATATATATATGTATATATATATAATATATATATATATATATATATATATATATATATATATATATATATATTTACATATATGAATTCTTATCACATCTTCGTAATTCTTTTTATACACAAGCATTAAGCTACATATGTCATTTAATATCAAATTCGCTCACCCTCGATAATAATACCGGGGAGGAATTATAATTGACTAAGTGATATTCGCCTAATGGGTTCGACCCACCAACGATAACTAACTTTGACTATATTTTGATTTGATCTTCGATTATGAAATAACGAAAGACCTCGTTATATAAATAAATGAACTTACATTAAACCAAACGATTTAAAATAAAAACTAAACAAATTTTGTAATAGATTCACCTAAATACAATAAAATGAATAAGACAATTACAATATAAAAATTACGAAACAGGGGAAAATCAGATATTTATTGGGCGGATGACAAGTGTTTAATAACTTTTGATGCCCCCCGAAAGGGCAGAGCTTAATCGAATGATATTAAGCAACCTTGCGCCAGAAATGGTTCTTTCGCAAAGTTGACCCGTATGTATACTAAACCGTAAGAGTCATTAAGACCTCTGGACCAATAGAGATAAGACGAAGCTGGAAGAGATTTGGGACGACAGTAAACCATGCTTAAATTTTGCTGGTGATTGTTTAAACAGTGGGTTTTGGGGGAAGAGAATGATTTTAAAATCGCCGTTTACAACAACATTGTGTTCATTGTTTATGTCCGCATTTTGTTGTTACTTCTTGAATTGGAATGTATCATATTTTCTTGATAGGTATGCGCCTCACAGTTCAATGGTTATTTGGACCATATGAATATGGAATAGACATATTTCCCACTTTACGAGGTCGCGTAAATAGAAAAAGAAAAAAAAAAAGAAAAAAAAACAAAGAAAAGAGAAAAAGAATAAGGAGGAGGGGGAGGAGGAACTCTGACCTGGCGGCAGATTTTAATTGGAGGTATCATCTTTCAACTCGTTTCCACAAATCGTCCTCATTCAGTTAATTTTGTGCCTTAATAGCAGTTTTCATGACGCATATCGTCACTTCCAATTACGTAATAGCTTTCTTTTTTTTTTACTTAACACAGCCCGATTCTGAAAAAGGTCTTCGTCTACTTAATTACCTGGCATTTCCGTAGGTAAAGTAGCTTTAATAGTCTCACTACCAAATTAAAGTTAGAAAAGAAATTTCTGTCACCAAAACTCCCAGAATTTATCGGACTCTTATCCAAACATTCATATTTTGCCTCTCGATCCGGAAACGGTCAGTAATCCAGTTAGTTGTAAGATTATTCATATGACAGCAGAAGAAATGTGGTGCATTTCTTGCACAATCTCCAGCGAAACCTTACCAACTACCGCAAGCCATTTTTTGTTGTTATCTAATCAATATAAATATTTTGCAAGGCTTATTAGATATGCCCTGTATAACATGCCTGAAGGAAAAATAGACACTTAACATTTGAGATTGCATCTTGGCCTTCTGAATTATTTAATTAATCACTGCAACAGAAACAGCTTTCCCTCCCTGCTTCTAGAATCCTGAAGCATTTAGCTAATTATAATCTAATTCCTTGCAACATAATCCAGTAAATGCAAGATGTGGAAATTATAAGATTGTATGAAATGTGTTTTTTCAATAATTGAACTGTAGCATT
>NC_087220.1:8351704-8354204 GCF_015104395.2 Macrobrachium nipponense
TGTCAAGAGCGCTACTTACACTATCGGAGTCGAGACGGGTTGATGTTGTCTCCAAACCAACGAATACTTCAGCGCGAGAAAGTATTTGAGGTGAGAGACGGCATAAACCTTTAAGCCTCTCGCGGTGGTTGAGTGGTATAGCTTCCCTGACATTCCTGGATTTTAATGTACCTGCGTTCGCGCCCAAGTACAGGGAAATCTATTATCGAGAAAAAATTCCCCTTCGGTTAAGCATATATGAAAATATATTAATTCCGAGGTAGAGCGAATTACATATTAAAGGACATTGTAGCTCGATATATGTATATGGATCACGGTAATGTGATATGACTTATGTAAATGCTACGTGTTGTCAAAAGCACTACTTACACTACCGGAGTCGAGGCGGGTTGATGTTGTCTCCAAACCAACGAATACTTCAGCGCGAGAAAGTATTTGAGGTGAGAGACGGCATAAACCTTTAAGCCTCTCATGGTGGTTGAGTGGTATAGCTTCCCTGACGTTCCTGGATTTTAATGTACCTGCGTTCGCGCCCAAGTACAAGTAAATCTATTATCGAGAAAAAATTCCCCTTCGGTTAAGCATATATGAAAATATATTAATTCCGAGGTAGAGTGAATTAGATATTAAAGGACATTGTTGCTCGATATATGTATATGATTCACGGTAATGTGATATGTCTTATGTAAATGCTACGTGTTGTCAAAAGCACTTCTTACACTACAGGAGTCGAGGCGGGTTGATGTTGTCTCCAAACCAACGAATACTTCAGCGCGAGAAAGTATTTGAGGTGAGAGAGTGCATAAACCTTTAAGCCTCTCGCGGTGGTTGAGTGGTATAGCTTCCCTGACGTTCCTGGATTTTAATGTACCTGCGTTCGCGCCCAAGTACAGGTAAATCTATTATCAAGAAAAAATTCCCCTTCGGTTAAGCATATATGAAAATATATTAATTCCGAGGTAGAGCGAATTAGATATTAAAGGACATTGTAGCTCGATATATGTATATGAATCACGGTAATGTGATATGACTTATGTAAATGCTACGTGTTGTCAAAAGCGCTACTTACACTACCGGAGTCGAGGCGGGTTGATGTTCTCTCCAAACCAACGAATACTTCAGCGCGAGAAAGTATTTGAGGTGAGAGACGGCATAAACCTTTAAGCCTCTCGCGGTGGTTGAGTGGTATAGCTTCCCTGACGTTCCTGGATTTTAATGTACCTGCGTTCGCGCCCAAGTACAGGTAAATCTATTATCGAGAAAAAATTCCCCTTCGGTTAAGCATATATGAAAATATATTAATTCCGAGGTAGAGCGAATTAGATATTAAAGGACATTGTAGCTCGATATATATATATATATATATATATATATATATATATATATATATATATATATATATATATATATATATATATATATATGTATATATATATATATATATATATATATATATATATATATATATATATATATATATATATATAAATATATAGTAAAATTAAACTGTATAGAATTTCTAAGTCATACACACACACACACACATACACACACACACACACACACACACACACACACACACACACATATATATATATATATATATATATATATATATATATATATATATATATATATATATATATATATATATATATATATATATATATATATATATATATATATATATATATACGGGTGTTTCGAAGTTAGAGCCCTCCCCCCAGAGAAGAAATGGAAAGTTATGAAGTTTTCTGCTTTAGATTATCTCCAAGTACATTATCTTAAGTCTCTATTAAGCTATTTTCATTTTACATTTCTTATATTTTCAGACTGAGTGACGGAGTTAGATACAGCTATGGCTAACGACTCAGTAAATCAGATGGATTGACCGAATCCGGACTATAACCTTCAGAGGGGCCAGGGATGCTGGCGCATCCTTCATTTCACGCTCCTGGATAGCTAAATACATTAAAAGAGATGAATCCATTGTTAAAATAAACTGGAACAAAAACCCATATGACTGTCATCGTGAAAAGAGTGAGAATCTTGGAAGGCCTGAAGTTCTTTCTCAGGAGTCAAAAGACATCATAGCTGAGGCAGTGGGTAGACCAAGAAAGTCTTTACGTAAATTGGGGCTTGAACTAGAAACAAAAAGGGAACGAAGAGACGTTTTAGTGCTCTATATAGTGAGTTGAACAAATCTGGTATCAAGCCATTTCAGAATATCAGCAAGCCCCATATCACTCAACAACAGAGAGGAGACCATCTATGGTTTTGCGGTTCAATTCTTAAAGGCTGGGATGAAACCTTGATGTGTGTGAAAACATTGGTAGTATCTTAAAGGATGGTGTTGAAGCACGCACAGTGAACTATGATGGTAAACGAAGCCTCGACAACCTGCGAAGAGAGGTGACCGAAGTGCTCAGGGAATTGGAGTTTAAGTCTCAGCTTTTTTGAGAATACATATCACACACACACACGCGCACGCGCACACACA
>NC_087220.1:8359204-8390948 GCF_015104395.2 Macrobrachium nipponense
CTTCTTTTTTTTATTCTTAATTCTGTTTATTCTTGGCGGTGACCTGCATCCTCTATTTTTTCTGTTGGGCTTTGTTTATTTGGTTTGTTTCGCGTTTGTTGCATATTTACTCGTAAATTCCGGTATTTGCCCTGTCTCTTTCTTTGTTATTCCTTTTCCCGCGTCCTTCTTCGTATTCTATGTGCGGGTAATTTTTCTGAACTATTCTAAGTCATGATGAAATGAAATTTTTTTCTATTTCTTACTTTCTATTTCTAACTTAATATTTATTCAATTTTCGTTTTGCGTTCCCTAACTGCGCTCCCTCTCGTCCCTAAATTTTTTCGCCCTCTATTTTTAAATGTCGAGAATTTCCCTTCTGTATTGTCATTATTTTAAAATTTTTATCTTCACACTTTCCGCTCTTTCCTTTTAATTACCTTCGTATTTCTTCGTTGTTTCGGATATATGTGAATACTGACAAAGATTAGGAGCTGAATAAGGAGCGCCTATATTCATACTTGTCATAAACACGCATCGTTTTATAACAACTGAGATTTATGGTTAAGTTTTACCAAGTCCTTTATTTGCTTATGGGTTTCTTTTAAACTTCAAATATTAAAATGTCGCTACATCTGACTGGTCAACATTATCTCGTGTCACTTCTTTCATGTCAATCGATAAAAATTGTAGATTCGCAAATAACCCAGTACTGTAATAAAATTAAGGATTACGCGATAAAGAAATCAGATGCAGTGACATATGTATCGTGAAAATAAGTCACAAAGAATTGTTGAAAAGAGCACATTTAATGGTGAATGGATATCATAAGTTTGTAGTTCCTTAAATAATTACCATATGAACATTTGTACAGTTTATTCTTTTGGTATTCTACTGCCTATAAATACTGAATTTACATTAAAATGGTCCTCTGCGTATTAAAAATATGTAAATACAGTATTTGAAACCAACCAACAACATAACTTATGTCCATTTATATTCAGGCCACCACTTTAATATCAAAATATTAATTTTGTCCTTTTTGTTTTTGCGAGCATTGTGCATTGTCAGTCCCCAATATCTGGATCAAAGAACTGAATACTTAAGAAAAATATATATTTGCTAAAATAAAGCCCACTAAATGTAATAAAGTATAAGTAATGTGGCGAAAGAGACTACTGAGAACATCATCGGCTTGCCTTATTTTAGCGGTTTTGAAACCATGTAATCATTGTTAAGACCTTTTAAGGTCAACCTCGTTTTTTCCTATAATACGACACTAAAAGGAATTCTGAAAAAAAAAATGGCCCCAGGGCAATTAACAACATACATACTACCTAAATTTTTTTTTGGACTGTCCTGTGTTTTATTCGGTTAATCTAGCATAAATTTTGAAGTAAGAATTAAAGAGCATAAATATCGTGTCAAAACTAGGCAACCATCCAATATAATATTAATTCATTTAAGTGAAAATTACCACCGGATAAATTGGATCGGCAGTTCAGTAATTGCAAGATCAAAGGATGTCTTGTCACAAAATCTTATAGAATCAGCCATTATATACACCTAATTTAAATTTTATTGTTAGTTCTGGCCTGTTTATTTGTCCAAATAGTAACATGCTTAAGAATGACCTTAAGATACAATCACAAACTTAAATGCAAATAAGTTGCCTAATAGATATTTTCTATTTTATTTGTAATATAAGATATATATTGTATATATAGATATATATATATATATATATATATGATATATATATATATATATATATATATATACATATATATATATATATATTATATATATAATATATATATATATATATATGTGTGTGTGTGTGTGTGTGTGTGTGTGTGTGCATGTGTGTGTGTGTATGTGTGTGTGTGTGTTTGATATTTTTGTTAATAAGTTTACCTTATGCAAAAGATTTTTATTGTTTACCAAAATATTGCTTGTGGTCAATTGTCCCATTCCTGTAGCAGTTACACTTAATCTTTTTGTAAGCCTCTTAAAATGTACCCCGGTTTTCTCATTCTCCAGGTGTGTTGGATTGTAGGTACTTATTTCCATTTATAATCCCTATCTGTCAGTGATACTAATTTTTCTTGTACACTAATTTTCTTATGTATGTCAGTCTGCTAAGCAAAGGACGTTGGGTTAAAAGATCTCACAGTATTCCATCGTTTCACTTTCCTTTGTGGGTTCTGCCTTTATATATACAGAAAAATGGGGTTTGGCCAATGATAGAAATATCACTGAAACCTGTCCCCACTAACAATGAAGAGGCTTCTTTGAAACTACTGAACCTGGCTTCGTGTAACTGTAAGGCTACATGTAACAATAGGTACAAATGTGCATAGTTTTTTATGCACTGCTCGGTGATTGTGAAAACTCAATTGAAATAAATTTAGAAGGACCAGAGTACTGAGCTAGACAATTGTGAAATAACATGCTTAAAAATGTGTAAGGCACTTTTGATACCCGAAGGATAATTTTTTATCCTATGATGTGATATAAGAGTAATGTACAATATTTCTGAATTTTTTTTAAAAATATGTCATTTCAAGATTGCATAAAAATAACAGAATCAGAGTGCATTGATTTTACTTTTGCAGATGAACATTATCATTGTTATATTTTCAGTATTATCAAGATATTCTCTAACCTCTTGAATAAATGCTTTAGATGATATTCATTGTGTATTAAGAATTGATCTGGCAGATAAGTTCTTCTGTTAAATCAGAAAATTGTAAAACTTGGTATTGCATAAACCAAATAGAATTGAAAAGTTTGATTTAATTTAAATTAAGTATTTTATTATTATTTTGATATAACATCAGAATCTTCTAAAAACTCTGCAATAATCACTGGAAATTTTTCATAAAATTTATAATTTTACACATACTATGTATATTAGTTTTTCAACAGTTATTAATCATTCCTGTATAACCTCATAATGCTAATTGTTTTGCAAATAAATAAAGTTTCTGCTGCAACTTTTTCTATTTTTCGTCCTATAAAAAATCGTATTGCAAAATTTTTTTTTATTTGTTTAAGAAAAAATTTCTTAATTCTTGCATATTTTCTGTAACTAACGGTCTAGACTCTAGAAGATAAAGACGAAAATACGGAAATCGGCCGCCATTATCCAATAGGATGGCTATAACACAGCATTAATATATAAGGACTTTTAATATTTGAATCATTATGTGCACGGTAAGAGCATGCTATCTGTACACCGTAACAAGCGAATAATCGGTAAGGCACGAACTGTCTCTGAAATGTTTTTGCTGCTGCCTTGTGAAATGGCAGCTTAACCTCCAAAGCATCCAAAGACATCCAAAATATTGAACGAAATGATTTCAGCGTGAAAAATTTAAATTTATTTGTATAAAAAGAAGCGTTTTATAGGATCAACGATAAACCCTTCAGTTTAAATTAAATAGCAGTACGGTTCATGTTTCCTCAAATAAGTTGAAAACGGTTGAAGTTTCGCTAAAATCGTTCTCATTAATAACTATTACGAACATCTTATATGTTATACCTTCATGTACCATACGTGAAATGTGACTTCCTGTTATTTAAGTTGACTGCGCGCTCCTATCTTGCACCCTTGAATTTCTGTTCCATGTTCATGGTAGAAAGAAATTTATAAGCATGTTATATTCTGTTACTTATGCTATAGCGGGAAGTAAGTATATCTTTGGACCTACTGCTGGAAATTTGGTTATTTAGATCCATGTATGAAGGATTTAGTTTTGTATGTAATGTGGTATGTTTGTATGTTTGTATTCCGATGTCCCAATATCCTTTATTTAATTTCAGGTCAAATAAACAACCACGATATCAATGACACGAATATTACAACTAATAAAATGTGATACAATTCTTCCACCTCCCATTATTAAATAGAACTGGTGGACTGGTTTGTTAGGGATTTACGAATGCACTGTTTATTATTGCAAAAGAGACTTGACTAAAATCCGTTGGAGGAACGTAATTGCTCATTTCCATTCAGTAAAATGTACCAAGATTTTCGCACAAAATCTCATGAATTGTCCCGGGAATTTTCAATGATCCAAGAGCTTCCATTTCATGAGGACAGACTAACTTGAAGTGTGGTATGTGGCATTAAGGAACACTGCCTCTTTTGTGATGGCGCTGGAAGTGAAGGAAGGCTGCGATGTATCATGAAATGGACTCATTTTTTTCATTTTATTTTTAGTAAAAAGGCTGCCAGAAAAAGAGGTTTATGAAAGCTCGATTGATGACGGGGTTACTCAAGAATCAAAGTGCAACAAGATATACAATTAAAAATTCCAGGCAAAAGATTAAAATGGGCAACTTGAAAGGCTAGAGTAAAAACGCAGTTTACAGGATTTTTTTTTTATATATGGATTTGATTTAATCCTCAGGTTGTTAGTGAAAAGCGTGACTTTGGCATTTCGGGTACCGGAACTATAATGGAGGGATGTCACGGAATGCAATGATAGGTGAAAATTATATACAAGCACTTTAGGCAGTTTTCCCACAAGGCTCTAATGATCGCTCCGAGTTGACTGGTTCTCGTATTACAAATTTGAAGAAGTTCAAGTGCCAATGGTTAGATCTTAATTACACTAATTTCTTTGTTTAACTGACAATGATCGTAAATAACGGGTTGCGTTTGGTGACATGATTTTGACACCTCTTTCCAAATAGTCTAGTTCTTAAGATCAACTCTTTTTTACGCCATGATAGACAATTCACTTACTATTAAGATAAAGAGCAATGAAATCATTTTTCCTAATCAAGACAAATTACACAGACTCACTATGTATGGTTCAATGTTTACAAGAATAAGTAGCCCACCTACTTGTTAGTGATAGACCATGCTGCCAGGCTACTTATTCAAATATTAGAATATTAGACCAGACAAAGTAGTTTATGTGCCAATTGCCTTGATTAAGAGAAATGAATTTAGTTTTCATTAGACAGTTTTGAAGATTTCAAAAGCGACAAGAAGATTGGCAACTATTTCCAAATAGGAGTCTCGAATTTAGCTCTTTATAAGATTGGTCAAAGAATAGGGGAAAAAGGTTAGTGAGAGGGTTATTGAATCCGGAAGTCTTGCGAGTGTGGAAGCGAGATAAACCTGATAAGTGATGTATGTATTTTTAAAATATACGCATATGAGTATTAATATACATCTATATGATGTAGTTCCAAATCTGCTTATTCTTATTCTTCAATTTCGTTTCAAAATTAAAGAATAATGTGAGTAACTTATAGGATAGTAGAGACAAGAACATGTTTAGTATTAAAGACGCTAACTGACAAAAGCTTCTTGGATTTTGGAAGGTGAAGTAGTATTATACAACGAATCATTGCGTAAGGCAGAGGAATGAAAAAAATGATTAGTGAATAACTGCAAAGCAAGGACAAAGGAGTTACTAGTGCGGTTGGGAGATAGAAGAAAGAATAATAATCTAAAGGTATAATCGAGGAATAATGAGGAGGATGGGCAAAACGAACAAAATCTGATGAAATGATTAGGCTGAAATGGAGAGAAACTGCAGAACGGAATGTAAATTGTAGTGGAGGAAGAAAAACTAATGAGCAAATAGGCCTCGAAAAAAAGATGCAGATGGGGAGATTCTCTCCGAAGACTGCAGTCAGTTTCTAATGTAGTAGTGTGAGGGCTTTTGGATCTATGAGACAGAATAGAGACAAAACCAAACAATATAAACGAGTGGAAAATAATACTAAAAACTATTGATGATGTGAAGAGGGCAATTAAAAAGTTTATGAATGGAACTGTTTAAGGAGCCCGTGTAGTTGCAAGCGGGAAATGTGCATTGTGATGATAAAATTAGTGAGTAGCTGACCTTTCAGCTTTAGAGAAAGGAAGAAGACAGACTTATGTCCATTTGTGTGTGAAAGGAAAGACGATAGAGAAGGCTGTGAGAATTATAGGGTTGTAACACTGCTTAATGTGGAAGGATCGTTCAAAATAATTTACTTCATGAGAGAATTTAGTAAAAAATAGGAATTGTTAGGAAAAAAATTGGGTTCACACAATAAAAATGTCTTCGGTCAAGTATTGGTTTGGAGGCCGTAGTGTTAGATATTCGGAAGTAAATGGATAAACGTAATGCGTGCGCACTGACCTAAAGAAATCTTTTAAAAAAACTGATTGATGTACAATACAGAGGTCTGACGATCTGTTAGAAAAAAGTTGTTATTAAGATTTTTATAAGTTGAAGGTTACATATGCTATTTAGCTGATTGATTCATGATGTATATTCATGACAGTCATGTAGTACTGATAATGACTTATTAAAGAGCTGTCCTGTTGACATTTGATGGTAATACACTAATGATTAGACCCGTGAATGTATATAAACATAATAAATTGACTAGACAAGTATTAGAATTCAGTGAAGGTTATATGTTTGACTCTACCTTTTTTATTTCTTGCGTAACTACGAGATAGATTAGGTAAATTAACAACTAATTCTCGAGAGAAATCTCCTGATTTCACTGGACATCGCCAAAGGGCTTTCGAATTACTCCAATATCTCGAGACGTCTCGTGACCTGATTCCTAATGGAGGAAGTCCAAGGAAGCCGAACATTAGTTGAAGCGGCTTCCTTAATGTTAATACGATTACATACGTGACTCCCTTTAGGAAACTGACTGAGAGCCTGATGGTTTATTAGACTTTAAAATCAATGGTTAGTCCTTGGTACTGGATATTTTAAAGGCGTCCAGGCAATTGTCATTAATTCAAAAGCAGATAAAAGAGAATGATTTAGATCGGATAGAATAAATAGGAAATGATATATCCCACTTCCTATTCATTATATAAAAAATCTTTTAGTTAACATAATTATACAAAGAACATGCTGAAATGAATATGGGAACTTGTAAAAGAATGATGAAATTTATATAAAAAAACTTTTCAAGTGACCTACATTTAAAAATATTATTATGTAAAGTAATTTCCCTCGAATATGTTATTTCTAACGAATACAGTAAAACTAAAGTTTTTGTCCATATAAGAAACTGGATTAATGCACTATTCAAAAATAAAGATAATAATATGATTGCGTCGTGAGGCGCTAAGGACATTTTGTAACTGATGAACTGGGAGTCTTGTTCAGCAGAGGACTGAGAATGTATGGGATTCGCTCAACTCTTTGGATGAGAATCTTCCTCATTCCTTTAAGCGGGATGATAAATTGAATAGAAAAACTCCAAATTTCAGTCAGCGTGGTTGAAAAATATTCATAATTAATGAAGCAGATAGCTAGATCATACTAATTATTGAATACCTTAGAGCAAAACTGAGTAGTCAGCTGAGCCTCCTCATTATCAAGTATGAGAAAGAAAGGAAATTTAACTTTCTTTATAATACGACGACCAGGTGAAATACAATTCATAGTAGATAGCAACATTCGAACATTCTACATCTAAAACTAATTGTCTATAAACACATCACGAAATGAACTGAATGACAGACAATTATACACAATATTCCCAATGAAAAGCAAGCGTTACTTTATTATACCTACGTTCCTAACTGATATTCTTTGTCATTAGATATGGTCCTATTATATTAATTATCAGTCTTGTTATTTATCCATAGATTTTTATTTCATATTGATTAACCTTTTTTCCGACAATTTCAAATTCAATGAAGTTTATCTCTAAAAGGGTAATTACAATAACAAGGAAAAGTTTGCATTCACGGATTAATACGTAGGCAATCACAAGGCTCGGGAAAGAGCAGAAGACCGATATAACGAGCATTGGGTGGTCAAAGGATATTTAAGATAAAATTGGAAATGTAGATTAGTATCCATTAATTACATTTTCACAAAATTTCATTTTTATACCTTTATTTGCCCAATAAGAACTTTATTCTAAGGGGTCCACAATAATAAAAAATGTTATGAGTCTGTGTATAATTTTTAAACTCTTTACAAAAAGCTTGCGAACTCTTCCCTGGGTTCATCTTCAGTCCAAATGAACAATTAGGTACACCAGGTACTGAGGTGAATTTAAGATACAAGAGTTGTTGCAGATTGTTGGCACTGGTTGTTAGCTCGTTTATGGGCCAGGTTAGGAAGAAAGAGGGCAGTTAATTCCAACTAGGTGATTTCCTCTCCCTTATCAATCCTTCTGGCTGCAATTCTGTTAGACCTACACAACGTTGTAGGGAGTCTTTCATCCGAGGGTGTAGATTGGGCTCCGTAACCAGACTTCTGTGACCTCATGACCTTTTTGTATTCTCTTATAACTTGTACCCACCATCTATATAGGCCCTTGCTTCGGTGTATCTTTAGTTGCTGTGAACATGACTTCATAATAAGACTAAAGTACTCACACACACACAGACACACCCACACACACCCACACACGCACACACACACACACACACACACAGATATGACAGAGTCCCGAGACAAGAGGTATGGAGGAGCCTGAGGGAGAAGATGGTGCCAGAGAAGTATGTGCGATTGATACAAGAGATGTACCGGAATGTATTTACCAGAGTGAGGAGCAGTGTTGGGGAGACAGAAGGTTTTGAGGTGAGAGTAGGATTACACCAGGGGTCGGCTCTGAGCCCATTTATCTTTAACATAGTGATGGATGTTATAATAGAGGAAGTAAGGGAGACAGTACCATGGAACATATTGTATGCGGATGATATTGTTCTGTGTGCAGAGAGCAGGGAAGACCTGGAAGTGAAATTGGAAAGATGGAGACAAGTACTGGAGGACAGAGGAATGAGAATAAGTAGATCCAAGACAGAATATATGTGTACCACCACTGAGGGGGATGATAGAGAAAGTATTCAGCTTGGTGGAGAGCAAATAAGGAGAGTTGATAAGTTTAAGTATTTGGGATCTTTTGTTAACGCTGGAGGAAGTATGGAAGAAGAAGTAAAACATCGGGTACAGGCAGGCTGGAACAACTGGAGAGCGGCCTCGGGAGTTCTTTGTGACAAAAGAGTGCCGCTTAGGTTAAAAGGAAAATTTCACAAGACGGTGGTAAGAACAGCAATGCTGTATGGTACGGAAACAGCAAGCATGAGAAAAGCAGAGCAGAAGAAGATGGATGTGGCAGAGAAATGAGAATGCTTAGGTGGATGTCTGGGGTAACAAGAGTGGATAGGATCAGAAATGACTACATAAGGGGGTCAACTAAGGTGGTGGAAGTATCAAAGAAAGTGCAGGAGGGGAGGCTGAGATGGTATGGACACCTGTTTGAGGAGAGATGAGGACCACGCTGGGAGACATACTATGGGAGTGGAGGTGCAAGGAAGAAGAAAGAGAGGGAGACCAAGAAAGAGATGGAAGGACTGTGTGAGAGGAGATTTACATGAGAAGGGAATTGATGAGGCAGAAGCGCAAGATAGAAATAGATGGAAACGGCTCATCCGAAACGGCGACCCCATATAAAATGGGAAAAAGCTGGGAAGAAGAAGATATATATATATAATATATATATAGATATATATATAGATATATATATATATATATAGAATATATATATATATATATATATATATATATATATTATATCTATATATATATATATATAATATATATATATTTAGATATATATATATATATATATAAATATATATATAAATTTATATACATATATAATATATAATTATTTATTGAGACAATGATGTGAAAAGCATTTATATGTATACGTACATATGCATAAGTTTCTTTACACAAAGCTTCTATTTTTCCGCTTCAGCCCAGTGCCTGCATTCCAGCTGCGATGTTCATGGTGTCTGTTATTATGGAGAATATTCAACAACTGAAGCCATTCATTCCCTCTTACCAAGCTAACTAGTTAAGATTCCCTCAGACAATTTAACTTCAGACAAACCTTAGACATTAGATAACTCTAGTTTGTTTCGAAGTTCACTTCCTCGAAGACCAAAATCGTGATTCGGAAATTAAATTTTATATTCCTTGTGGGTTTTTTGTGTGTGTGTGTGTGTGTGTGTATTGCTACTATTTCTCTTCTCCATATATTTGTGTATTATTTTCCAAATTTTTCCTTTCATAAATCTTGATCTTAGAATATCCTGTTAGCGCATTAACATCGAAAGCTGGATATTCTAACATTATGTTCCCTTAATATCATCTAAAAATATTCTTAATTCCATAACAATTTGTACGTAATGGTTTAAATATTAATTATTTATTATTCATATATGTTTTATAAGCACTTCGTTTTCTAGTATCGTTGAATCATTCACTTATTCATTTATTCATTCATTCATCGGTGCCCCAATAAGAACATGAATTTTTATCATAGAAATTAGTCAAAAAGTTTTGAATCCATGAGGCATCAACACATTGTGGCTTGCAACTCTGAAGTGCCTGAAAAAATATGTATGGAGGAATTCAACTTTTGTCTATAAAAAAATCATAAAATAATTAATGAGAAATTCATTACTAAGAACTGTAACACTGTATGAGAAGAGTCGGAATGTAAGGTTAGGTATGGAATTAGGACACCAACTCTGGTTACATGTATGATGCCCAACAAACATCAATAATTTTTTGTCAACTTTTGCGTATATTATTAGTGAGTGAGTCAGTCAGCATTTGTTATTAGTCAGTCTATATAATTGTTCCGTAACCTGAAGACTACAAGCTACTCACAGGACAGGCCCTTGAGTCTTGCCTATTTCCTGAGCCCGACCTGGACCCCACTCCAGACCTTATGCTGGATATCCTAGGCATAAGCAACTTGTTCGGCATGCCCAAGCCAGAGACAGTGCCAGAGTCACCATCTGCCCTACAGAAGTGTGAAACTGTTTTCAGTTTGGACAGTCTGTGCTGGCCTGACAAAAACCCAGTGCCAGAGGTGGAACAACCAAATTTCAGCTGGTTTAGTATGCTATGGCCGGATGTAGAGCCAGTGCCAAGACCTGGGCCTGTCACAGAACCAGAGCCTGAACATTCTTCCATCCTCCCTTCAGGAGATCCAATTCCCTCTCAGCCTCCATCAGAAGTGGATGATTTTCCCAGCCCTGTCGTTGAGTTATTGCCAGGACAATTGATCGCACTGATCAGGACAGTACTCTGACTGTCACAGATGTTTTGCCATTCCCAAATTCAAATCCTGTGCTTGAGTATGCCTTAGTGCCAGTTCCAGAGCAAAGTCCCCATGTCTCCTCAGGAGATCTTGCAAACTGCAATCCTTTTGCACCATAAAAGAGTTCATCCTCTTCTCATAAGTCCTCAGAAGACAAGACTCTGGTGGACAGTTTCCTAAGAGTTAAGTTGGTTGCTCAAATCCAGGAACTGCAACGACAGTTAGCAGAGGTAGATGGCACCGCCTTTACTCTGGTTGTTGCAGCAGCTGACGTGGATGGTACTATTTCAGATTCCATTGTTGGCACTACCACTGTCGAGGTTGTAGCAGCAGCCAAAGGCAGTGGCTTGCATAGTGTCCACTACAACTAGTAAAATAGTCTCCAGTGCCAACCCTACTTAGGTCCTGAAGGCACTCCTGTGCCTTCCCAGAAATCAATACCATTGGTTCTTTCTAAGATACTTAATTAAGCCCTAAGGTGAATTAAAGAGTCTGGGCCATTAATAAAGCCAGCACTCGTTCCCCCAGTTGATCCTGATGAAATATTAATGGAGATGAAGCACAGTGTTCCCTTTATGAAGCGTAGTGTCCACTAACTGCAATTCCAGCATTTCCCAGGAGAAGTAAATGGAAGGATACCTGCATCAAGGGCCTAAGCTCCAAGTGCTACAGGTGAAAGGTCAAGCACCTAAAGCGCTTATAATGACTGAGTATGGGTGCTCTCCTGGCAATAGGGCCTTGGCGCAGTGCCATGTATATATTCAATATAGCCTTAGAATCCCATTTCTTGTATTGAATCAGAGCCACTGAGCTCATGGCACTCATATAGTGTAACAGTGCCTCATTTTAATAGAGCAATCTAGCCCTTGATTCAGAAAGGATGTCTAGGGTAATATCGTACCTTAAATCAGTATTGTCATATTAAAAGAATTTATTTTGTATTCCGCTAAGTCTATTTCTTACCCTATCAAGCTGAAGTGCATCTCCTAGCTATTTTAGTAATTTTGTTACTTTATTATATTATGTTGCATTACATTATATTTGTTTTAAAAGCATGTGTATTTCAATTTTTTCATGATGATAAGCTTATATTGTTAATATGTCCATGTACGTAATGACATAGATTAAAGTTCAGTTAGTTTTTTTTTATGAGTTAAGGTCACGCCTCATCCAGGTCTTATACATTTAATTACCAAATCTTGTTTGTATAAATATACTTAATTTAGCTAAATCTTAGAGTTTGAATAATATTTCTTCACTCTGAAGTAGTCCCTCATCCGTAGAGTTTTTTTTCCACTCTTAAAGTTTGATCCCTGATCAAGGCATTTGCTAAATCAAGTAAGTATACATATCCATTGCATAGTTAGAGTGAGTCAAAATTATATGTATATACATACACATATATATATATATATATATATATATATATATATATGTATATACATATATATATATATATCTCCTTAAATTCACTGTAGAAAGGTGAGTGATACTAAGGACTTAGCACAATTACTTTCGTAGTTTATTTCTACATTCTCAATATAAAGCTGAATCAAAAAGAGGATGAGAGACTTATTTATACAAATGGAGGGCAGGGTTACAGTTTGTTATTCTTGGCAGAATGTTCTTTGAGCAAAGAAGACAGGGAAAGAGGATCCAGGGTGGAGATTTATATTCCTTGTAGACGTGCTTCATTAAAAATATCTCCAACGAATTAATTTTCCTTGGGTCATTGAACGCGTGGATTATTGATGCCTTATTCCAGTTAATGGCATGGCCCGAAGCCAATGATCCACAATGCCATTATTCGATAAGCCTCTTGAAATGACATATTTGTTTTGTGAGCACCTCATTGTAATACCTTTTGAAGATTGACCTACATAAATCTTATTAGCATCTTTGCAAGGAATACTGTATACAATATTGTTTAAATTTGGCTGGCTATTTCTAATTATTTTATTTCTCAAAATATTATCATCTTTAAATACTGAGTTAATATCAGTAGTTTTCAACATGGTTACAGAAGGAATCAAATTAGGATGAAATGGTAACAAGAGATTATTTTGAAATTCTTACTTTATTTTTACTGTTCAAAAAAATATGGAAGGTAACATAATGAATCTCATATTGTATCAATAATTTAAACTCATCTTCTAAAAATTCAGGACTACAAATTCTAAGACCTCTGATATACATACTGGAAAATGTTGACATCTTAATTTGTTTAGCATGATTAGAGTAAAAATTTATATATGACAAGTATTCGTGGGTTTCCTATTTACTTTAAAAAGAATTGTTGCTGTTTCTAAAATGAGACTTCTAAAAATGGTAAACAGTTAATATCCCTTCAATGAATTGTGTGTGATCTCCCTTAAGAAATGTATAGAAAAGACAAAAGGAATATATATATATATATATATAATATATATATATATATATATATATATATATGTATGTATATATATATATATATATATATATATATATATATATATATATATATATATATATATATATATATGTATATATATTAGTTACAGAAAGATTAAAATAATCCCAGACAATATAAACAGATAAGCAAATAACTGACGTTCTTTCGTATGAACAGTCTATTGTTCTTAGTGACAGATAACTCTTTTGATAACTATTTGAAATCAAAGATTCTTCTGAAAGTTTCCCGATAACAAAAATTAAACTGAAACTAACATAATATTCACAATCTAACTCCAAAGAAAAATCCTTTCAGGTAATTAATTCAAATATATGTCAGTAAATTATGTAACACACTAAAAAAAACAAAAATAAAATAGTATATGACAAACATTAGGAAAAATATTAAACGCTAATTCAAAATCTTTCAATAATTTTAGCAGTATTTATGATCTCTGTTGCAAACCGTAACTCCTTGTCTCTCAGTTTCATTGCAGGAACTTTCGTTTGTTGACTCTTTCCGTTACTTCATTCAGACCAGTGTAGCCAAAGTCTTTACAGCCTCCCAGGCATCTCGTACCTGTTCAGTTGATGATATTTGATTTAAATTTAGTTTAAAATATATCAAGTTTAGGAGCTTTATCCAACTATACACTTCAGAATGACAATGCTTAGTAAGTACGTTTATCAAAGCTAATCAGTAAGGGAATGTAAAATTTGTAAAGAAAATATGTCGAAAAGTTAGTTCTTTTCACAAAATGCCAGCGGGGGATAAGTGAAAATAAGCCTAGCAAGTTTGGAAACTAGCAGTAATGAAAGGAGAGAGTGTAGAAATGCTGCAAAGAAAGAACATAAAACTTATATAGTGAACTGTAGATATAAAGACGCATAAGAAATATATGGAGTTGTGATATGGATAGATAGAAATTTTGGTGAATAGAAGAGGCAAGCCATACAAGAGCAGGCAAACTTGTCCTAGATGAAAGAAAGAAAAAAGATGTGAAATTATTGTTTCATATATTCATCCCATAAAAATATAGCAATGGAGGAAGTTCTTTATTGATTCATCTTCTTTTTCGTATGATGGTACAATTATTGTATTTTGAATGCTATTCACCTCGTCGTGTTGATGGTTATCTTACTCGCACGAAATTTTTCAGTTTTTAGAATTAAGAACATTGAGTAATCGTGTTTCACAAAAAGAGAGGTCAATGAATCACGAGTCACTTTTCTATCTTAAGTAGAATTTCATTTTAATCTACTTTAGTCTTATTAGAGCCTGAATTGATTAAGTGGGAAGAGTCTGCAGAACTTCCCATTTCCCGTGATGGCCGTCTACATTTGCTAATAAATCATTTCGCCATGGGATATTTGTTAATAAGATTTGTCTACTTAATAGATTATTGCTAGGTATAATTAACGCTCCTAGTGCTTGAGAGTTATCAGTCAGTCGATATCGGTCCTAACACTATGAGCAGACCTTGAAATCAGATTTCCATAAAGGTGGACCATATCAGCCACAAGAATTCTTAGGGTGATATGGTATACCATCAGCATTGCCATCCGTCAAGTTCTCCCAGAAACATATTCAAGACCACTCATAATTTATTGTCTAAAATTAATCTGACAAGTAAGGAGGAAAAAGTAGTGAATAAAATGCGAATGATTTCAGATCTATTAGTTCAGAACAATTACTGAGACCCAAATTGTGAGCTCATTCTAAGATTCTCCTTGAAGGAGTTAGTGGTCTTGAGTTGTACGATTACAAATTACCAAGTTTCGTGGCTAGAGCATATTGGAAGGATCGTATTGCAAATGAAAAATTTGCACTTGCATGGTGTCCAGGGGGGAGAAAATATACAAAATCTGATCAACTGAGATGAATTGCATTTATAATAAGAGAAGGTTTGGAGAAGTTAGAAAAGTAGCAGGTTAAAGATTTTTAGGAAATCCTAACAATTCATGAAGAAATGGCTCAATAAATATCTAGACCAGATTAAAAACTTTTATGATAATATTATGGGATAATCACATCCAAAACACATGGGATTAAACAAATTTAATATTTGGTGTATCAAAATATGCAAGATTTGATTGAAATTGAAATTTAAGTCAGGTATACAAAACTCTTAAAATAGTTACTTACAAATAACAGAAAACTGAGTCCCTTTTATATTGGAATATTCTTTTCAATCATAATTAACATTTCTTGCATTGCCTTTTTATCAAAATATAACTTACTAAATTTTAAAAAATTATAAATTTCGTTATCTCACAATCTATTGAAATTGATACAGAAAGTCTTTTGATGGGCAATAAACTCTGAGAAACTCTCCCTGAAATCAACATACAGAACTTACTTTAATTAAAACTCGAGGGGTAGTTCTTGCCAAACAAATCAATGATTTAAAAAAAAAAAACAATATTAACTCACAGTAGGCAATATCTGAGACGCAGGTAGTTTAAAGCCATACACCCCTTTGTCTCTCAGCTCAATTGTGTATGAATGAGCAATGTCCATTGCATACGCAGCCCAGTCATCAGAAGCTCCAGCTACAGGATCTGTTTAAAGGATGAGCGTTTTGAAAGTATATCCATGGCTAGCCAGTTTTAAGTTACCCTTTGGCAAAAATACTTTCTTCCCATTTCTCATTTAACAAAAACCACATTCTTGTAACAGAAGAACATATGAGGAAAAGGTCACTGTAAATAAAATAAAAGGTGGTAATAAATTTAAATGGAAATGTAAGTTACATCTATGTACCAGTCATGGACCTTACAGTAATGCTTAACAGCTTGTTATTACTCAGACATATGTTTGTAATAGATTATGCAATAATTCACCACAATAAAATGTCTGTGTCGTAATAGAGGCCCATGCACAGAGCATTAGCTGGCAGTGCACTGAGCAGTTAAAATGGCACATTCTTTTTCTTGAGGATACCATGGATGGGCATAGCACGCCTGTTTCACATATGAAGGCTAAAGTCTTCATGAACTTGCAGAGGAATAAAAATTTGAAGGCTTGATCAGTGGTAGGTGTGACATACCCAATGATTAAGGCTTTTTGCTTTGGTTATAAGGGGGATGGAATATTAGGTGGTGGAGTACAACAACTATTTGGGGCTTTCTTCAGTTCTATAACTAACTTCTCCGAGTACCCATAATGTGGTGTAGGGCAGTATGTTGTGATGAACAGCGCATGATAGCTTTCCAGATGTAAACATTTATATAATTCACATTCGGGCACAGGTCTAGTCTGGAAAACTTGTTACTGACTTCTGTTGACTGGCCATCGAGTATTTCTACATTCAACCAAATAATGAAAATCCCTAATACATTCAACCACCTCTACTGTCAACAACACTGCAGATTCTCACCCAATATCAGCAACGAGGATTCTAAATCTCCAGACCATTAGTAGCCTGCCCTTAAAAATCTACTCATTTGCAGCAATTCAACCTTTACTGCTGAATCACCCAGATGGTACATGAAGGTGAACAGTTAACCAGTCAGGATCAAGCAGACGATCAATCAGTTATAAGTTGATGACCATCACTTTACAGTCCCAGACTAGTGTATGAATGTAACCAATAACCCTATTTTTATTCACTTCATCACATAGTTTACCTTGCTCTATCGTAACCGACTCCTGCTATAATAAAAGGAAACATTAACAGCCTATAATCATTATTTACTGTGCATATTGAATGAACCAATATTTCAATTATGTCTTCACTTATATTAGATGAAGAAATCAGATTGTGTCTGTAATCCACATCAAAGAACAACTTGCAAATGATAATTGGAAAACTTTCAGTAATTCTCTTTGTGGGAGGTAGTAAACTTTATAAAAACTTGGCCATTCGCTGTAGTAATAAAGGCATACGCACAAGTCAATTTTACTTACAGTATACAACAGCAGAGTTGCCAACACTGTACACAGCTAGAGTTGTCTTTTTAATTTGTGCCGCCATTGCTTTAGCAGCAGTATCCTGAAATTGGAAGATTTTCAGTAATAACTATACAAGAACAGCTTAAAGTATCTGAATTTCCTCCCAAAAACTAATAATGCTAAAAGGTAATATAGAAGTTAAAGTGCATGAATTAATGACTAATACATATTTGAATGTCATGCAAAAAAGCAGTAGGAAGCTAAATATAAGAAAGACAATAATTAAAAGATATATAAAAAGACTCATAATGATCATCAGAGGAGGGTTGAAGCTTCATCTTTATGAAATTTGGTTGGATATGATGCAAGTCACAAGGTTTTCATCAGATTCCTTCACTCTTCCTCCATAAATGATGATATAACTACAGCTTTAGCCTCTCAGGTATTATAATAAATTGCCATTTACATAATTATAAAACCAAATATTCAAGAGACCTCTGGTGACAAAAAGTCCGGCAGATTTTAAAAGCAAAGTAGTGTGATAGAAAAAACAATATGCAGAGACGTGGCCTGATGAAACTCAATCCACATTTGACTTGGACTCAATCTAGAAGTGACTTGAGTAGGAAAATGAAAAAAAATTTACAAAGAAGAAACCTATGTATATAAGTGGGTGGCACAATAATGGGATTGAAGATCTCTAGAGAAAAAGAAGATATGATAAAGGGAATCGGTTCCTGAGAAAAAAAAAACTAAAGGTTCACTCTCAGATAAGAAACTAACAGATCACAGATAATAAAGTAGTGAAACTGACAATTTAGTCAACATGGCTTGGTGCATGAGCCTTTTAGGTAACCTGAAAATGTAAACAAATTCTCCATAGCAACTTAAAACAATAAACAGACGCAAGTGAAAATCAAAACTCCCCAGATAAAGATAAGAGAAAAGGTTTATTAGATTCCAGGATTTTTTAATAAAGCTATCAATCTAAGAAGAGTAGCCAGTAGGTTTCATTACAAGTGAAATTTGCGATAAAAAGACGTTGCAAATTATATAATGTAAATGGCCAAGTCAAAGTGTACAGTGAGCTGACAATCATTATGAATACATTAGCTGAATAATTTAAACAAATAAGTGAGTTAACAGCTTTAATCAATTAATCTTAATCAATATAATGTTTGATTTTACTACTTGAGTTCCTGTCACTTACTGAAGATGTGGGGATTCAGATTCTCTGTAATAATAATTAACTGACAGAAACAGGCATATTTGAACTAGTTACACTGTGCAGGAACAATAATAAACCTATAAAAGAACTGCAAACCGTAGGAAAGGAAGACATCCAAGGATTTTTTATTATAGGAAAAGGTGATCTTAGTGAATAAAATGTGACATGATAAGCAAAAAAGGAAAACAATATTACTAAATTTTCGAAAAATGGCCTGAGTAAGAGCTTGGGTTTTCTTTTCAGAGTTAATGATGGTTTATTCTTTCATTTTTCATCTTACAGAATTAGAAAAAAAAAATTACTTTAAATTACTTGCAAGCTTAACAAAGGCAAAGGTTTAGCAAACCTGCTATAATATACTAAAAATGATACTTAAATACAACCAGCAAACATTGAAATGGAATAAAGGTACTTTCAAACAAACCTCCTCAGGATTTACTTCTTGCTTTTATGTATTAATGCCCAAGTATTTTTATTTCCTATCCTTTGTTTATTTTCTCTAAGCATCACTCGCATTGTTTAAATAATTCATCAATATACTGTACAGAATGAAATAAATTTTACCATGGTTGCTGTTAAAGGGTGCTTGACTTGAGTTGAGTAACCCCATGGGTAGAGTATGGTTTGCCCAAAGGAATGGAAAGTTATGTAAGCCTGAAAATGAAAATTTACACCACATTACTATTTAATCATCACCCATAACTCTACATATGTGCAGAATAAATTTACCGAGTGGAGTTTTTTTTACCATTGTGTGATTATTTACCTTTCAAGTACAGTGTTTTGTTATTATTATAAATTTTTTTTTGTGCCGTAATAATCAGTCAAGATACAAATAAATAAATCTTTAACAATGTTTAGTTTACCTAATTATCAGTTTACCTGTCCTACCAAATAATGATGGAAAATTTGACTAATTTTGCAAAAGCATTGCACTTAAAATTTAATAAAGTTGATTTTAAACACTATGCATTAAAGTATATAAGTGACAATTTTCATTGCTCATACGATATAAATAGAAAAATTGTCATAGTTTAAGACATAATTATAGATTGTAATGTAAATACAAATATATGATATAAGCTGCCAGATATGGTAGTAAAATGCCTTGCTTAGTAATAGCTGTCTTTAACATCATTATACTGCATATAACAGGAAAAGTTATTTATTAGGTTTTACATGCTTTAAAAACTTACTTCCATTTCTTTATTTGAGCAAATTTATTTTCTACAATACATTAAAAAAATTGCTATGGGCTACGATTAAATAATTTTTTCAATGATATTACTTTTCGGCAATTTTAACAGAGTTACACCTACCAATCCTTACATTGACACCAAAATGAATATCCTAGCCAGAAAACTAAATCTACATATCAAAGAAATATATTACATTGAAAGTTGTCAAAAGAGAATCATATACATTTCATTTCATTTTAATCTTTAGCGTTAATTCAAAATAAAAGACATTTTATTACAAACTAGCATAGCACAAAAGCAATGGTTTTTGACTCTGATACCTTGTTTTTTGTAAGTATTTTTTAACTGCTGAATGAGAACATTTTACTTTCAGTCCAACTCATTAGTGTGGCGTATTACTTTTATAATTATTCAGCCTTGAAATGGCAACAAAATAAGTGCCCTAAAACATAAGCTAATAGTCGATGGGAATTAGGTGAAAAAATGGGGTTTAGCAAAACAAATTGCAATTGTTTGTTTCACTGAATGAACATGTTGTATGGACACTAACATCACATCCAAAATGAGACAAACTCTACAATTTGAAAATTGTATAATTCCCACTTTTAAACTTTTAGGTGGGTATATTTTTTTCATGTCCGCTTGCTTTTCTCGAAAACTGTGCATCTTACGGGTAAGAGGTATAGAGAGCAAGAAACTGGTTAATTAAATTCTACACAAGTATTTTCCATATACTTTTGCTCTGAAATAAAATCTTTTTCCACAAGCAAAACCAGAATTGTAATATAGGTTCTCAGAAAAAAAGGAAAAATTGAATTTCGTCTCACATTTCCTTCAATATCTCATAAACTATTAATTCACAGTAAAATTTTATAGAATTGATATTTTGGAATGAAGATTTTTACATTATTTTGGCATATATTTTTACATGCTAGTATTTGGACACGAGATGCAAAAAATAAAATATACCACATTTCAAGTCCATGCAAAATAGATGAAAATATTGGGTCCTGTCAAGCAAAATACAGCAATTTGTTTTATCACATGAATGTGTTATTACGACCTTTATGAACTATTAAAAAATTATAAATTCTTCCCTCATGAATGTGAGTAATTCCATATTGAAAATGGTGGACGTTTTACTTGATTGAGCTAGATTCTCCTAGAAAATCTAATTTTTTGAATTTGAATATATTAATTGCATATTAATAAGAACATATTTATATTCATTCATTTCAGGCATGGAATCTGACCCTTAGCACCTGCAGTAAGCTGGATCATTTGCAACTGCACTTAATATTTAGAAAAAAGTTCTCTTGAAAATTTACTAAGGGATTACATTGGCTTTAATACAAACACTATAACTTAAAATGACAAGCAACAACTGATTTATCAGCAACTTGAGCTGAAAGAAACATAAAAATAAAAATAAAAAACTGCTATTATTTCGGCGCAAAGTACATGTACGAACTAAATTAGTCATGGTCAATGTTTTCATCTATTAATATTTCCCCACACGAGTCTAGCTTCACACTACTCACCAAAAAAATCTGTACAGTATAGACCATGTTTTTTACATTATCACAGAAGCGTTTGCTTTTGCATCTGATTACTTTTAGTAAGGCATCAGAAGCAGGACTGTTATCCATCATGCAAGGAATTTAATATTTTCCACTTCTCTTCCAACCACAATCATTAGGTTTAATATCACTATTTCCTAGCCAGATTTGTGTTTGGTAATAAACACGAAATGAGTGATATTTAGCTGCATCACTAGTAGGCGCAGGTCTTTAACATCAACACTTCTCAGACCCTTATGACTTAGCCCTGGAATTTTTTTCTTTTTCAGCTCATCAAGAGATGCACAATCCACACTAAAACTAAATTCCAGAATTATAGTTTTTTCTCCTCATGAGTGGATGATTTGCCAGACAGGAATGGCACTGCACACTCGAAGAGGACATTTGTTTTTCCAATACAACTTCCTTTCTTTTGTATTTAAACTTGACGTGCTCAAATGGCAAACACCTGCAGCATCGTTCACCGAGATGTGAACTAATTTCTCCAATGTTCCAAATGGGGTACTTTATATTGGACTTTTGTGATACCATGAACACGGGTTGACTGCTAGGCTTCATGTGATGTCAGAGGAGAAACAGTTAATTTTCAAGTTAACTACCTCCTACACTATTAGAAGATCTGCATCTCTCTCTGCATGATTTGTAAATACCTCTTGCTCCCTCAGAGTTTCAGAAAGGAAGTAAATAAAACCTTATTTGTTTTTGTAATTTGCTAAAATTGACTCCTTATTTCCAAACGATTACGCTTTAACATGTTTTTAGTTTTAAATGAGTCACAAATTTTTTGATGCACTATTGCTGTACCCATCAAAGACAGAAATATGATTGTTGTTTTTCTTGACAAGAGTAACATACTTGGAGACAATATCCTCATATGTTTATCCTGTGGTCCATTTGATGCGTTGGAGCAAGGCTCCACCATCAGAACAGAACATTTAGCATCAGAAATTGGCTCAATTAAACTTGTAGTGAATTATACCAAGGCATCTACAAGCTGAACCTTAGTGGCACTTCGAGGAAGTCCATTAATTATGCACAGCGTTGGTGGGTATGCAGAAAGCTTGTAGTTCATGATTTCACTTAATCCAACTTCTGCATTAATAGGTATTACAAGTAACAACTAAAACAGTGTTTGAGGATCCAGCTTGGGGATCCACCTGCGCTTCAACTCTATCTGTTACTGTTTTTTTACCCATTGTCGTGATTTGGTGCTTCTTTCTGAATATCTAGTTTCCTGTCTTTTGGTCTCCCATCATTTTGGTTATATTGTTCCAAACTTCTTTAGCAAGGTGAGCATTTGATTGTGTTGCAGATAATTCTTAAATTATATTGTATTGATACTCATCTTCTGTGAAAGGACTGTGATGTTCTAGGCACTTGAAAATTTTGTAAGTGTCTTCCAGATCTCTCATCCTTCTGGGTTCATTTAAGACTTTATTTCTTTCAGTGCTAGTCTTCCTGTGAACAATTTTTATCTCATCCCTTATCTGAGCAAAGATTGGCCTGTAACCCTCTTGTTTGTTGAGTCTCATCCGTACCTAGTCCATGTTTTAGGCCTCCTGACGACTCTATGGATTTCATAAGAACCTGCTCAATAACAAGATCTGGTGCTAACTCAGCCCCGTATCTGTCAGATCTACTAATGCAGAGAAAGCCAGGCTCGATAAGTTGGTCATAGAGTTTCTAATTCTTCAGTTTTAGATCCACCATGTCCTGGAGGAATAGATGTGCAGATTTTGTGTAGTTATTGTGTCCAGAAGCATATAAAAGATGGCAGTATTCATTGTAGTGCCCAGAAGTACAATATTGGTCGGCTGGTTCTTCGATCTCTGAGTGTAGACTGCAAGATATCCATCATCACAATACACCGAACCCATAATTTTCCATTTGGGCTCTGCTGTAGCTGATCTTTGACATCTCTGTTCCTTTTTTTTTAAACTGTCACAATATCCTAGTCTCGCACCTCTACTTCTATCACTGTTGATTGAAAAACTTTATCAAAATTCTGCAATGCGCCATCTATTGTATTCTGGGTGCCCTCATGATCTGATACTTTCTTGATCACTGAAGCATTCAAAACAGCAACAACTAGGAAGTGGCCATAAACTGCTTGCTCACATGCCTTTCCATCCAGCCTATGGTTGACAGTGTTAGGTACATACACAAGCTCAAGTAGTTTTCTCATTCTGTTGTCTTTCATGATGTGGCCCATAGTGCCCGAGAAGCTCATTAAGGTATGAAATGACCGGAGAATGAGCACAATATGTTACAGTTGGTTTTCATGGCTGGTAATTTGTCTTCCCTTGAGCCACAGTGATTGATCTAATGTGATGACAGGTGATATGTTGTATTTTATGCACTGGTCATTTACAAACATTAGGTCTCCATAAAGCCAGATTATCCTGGCTGGAGCAAAGAGTATCAATCTGCTCTCTGATGTCATCCTGGACAGTGGCTGATATTGGTTTGTAGTTCAACATAACTCCAATTTTTTCTAGCTTTCTTTATCTTATTACTGTAATACTTATTGGTTTAGTCTTAAAATATTCCGAATTCCGAATGACCATTTGAGATATGGCTATTGGTGATGTGGCTGCAAACATCAGACCCACCGTAAGTGTCCTTTCCAGTATTTGTTACTGTTTTGTGATAAACATTTCCAGCAATGAAGTAACAGAAGTGGTTTGCAACAGAAGAAACTATTGCAATTTGTTTGACTGAACCCACTATTTTCATTCATTTTGCATCGACTTAAAATTCGGACTACCTCCTTTTTCATGTTTCTTGTGGATAACATTAGCGTGTTTAGGAAAACAAACATTCCAAATTAAATTATAACCTTAACTGTATACGGCCGATTCTATAACATTTTGCTGTGAAATTGGCAGTTTAGGAGATATTGAAGGAAATGTGAGGCCAAACTAAATTGGTTTCACTTTAAAAAAAAATCTGTATTTCATTTTGGGTTTGTTTGTGGAAAAACTGCAGCTTTAGAGAAAACCCTTATAGAAATAAACTTTCTTAGAATTTGGTTTCCTTTTTTCCCCAACCCCTATTTTAGAGGAAATCGGGAAACTATGGAAAAATGTGCCCTCTGAAAAGGTTAAAAGTGTGAATTACATACAGCTTCAAAATGACCGAATTTGTCCCATTATGGATATGGGGTTTCCAATGTTCCATATGGCATGTTCATGCAAGAAAACGAACTTTTGTAATTTTGATTTAAAATGCTATTTCACACGGACTAGAAGTTAGAAGAGAGCATTCAAACACAGTCAACACGAGGATGTACTGTGGTTGAAGATTTATACACCAAAATAAAATTATTATTATATTATATGGTAGGATTTTGGACTGATTAATTACATTTAACAAATATTGTGCGTTCGTAGCTATAACTCTGTCATTTATGTACCTTTTAGTTTCTACCTAAAAGAATGAGATTATCCTTACAAAACTTTCAAGTCTATTTTTCTCCAATAATTGCTTCCCAATTAAGAAATCCAGTAGACTAGCCTGAGCTGAGTGCAAAGTGTGAATGATTGGTATCAGATTGAACTGTAAGGACAATAACAAGCTGAAAGTTTGGTATCATTAAAAAAAAAGATTGAACACAGCTCTCCAAACATCAGTAACATTTACTAATTGTATGCCCGCAGTGACATTCAAGTCTTTTATAGAAATTGAACTGGTAATGATGAAAACCTTCAAAAAGACAGCTAAACGAAAATGAGAAAAATATGAATACCTTTACTTTGCCTTTCAGGGGCAACATAGCATCTCTTAGAGCTCTGCTTTCTGGTTCGCTAAATGCTGATGTTCCCTTATAGATATCACTGCATGGGGAACTACTAGCCCCAAGTCCTTGAAAAGTAAGAAATGTGTTGCAGTAAATTGTTTTACATTGTAATCAATATTTCTTTGCACTGAAGATTATTGTGTCGAACGTAACAGGTGATATACCTGAAAGATTCACAGGATAGCATAATGTGAATGGAGCGTGGGATTGTTCTTGCCTGAAATGCTAAGTAAAGTAAGTGGGGAAGAGAGGAATTGGGATGAAATCTTGGGTGGGGAAAAGGCATGCTTTAGAGGTAGAATAATTCAGTTACACCTGAAAGATACTGGACTGTGAAGCAGTGCAAGGAAGAATGATGAGTAGCAATGCATAGAATTAGTCGAAAGATAGTTAGAATACTGATAATACGAGTTTTTCCATGAGTATCATCATCAGTAACCTCTCCAACGACAAGTACATAAAGGGCCTTTGAGAAATTCTGCCACTCATGTGGTGTCATTACAACAAAACATTACTCATCCTATCTTCATAGCTTATAGGTTTCAACCGAGTAGATCTGGGTCTTCCATCTCTTCTGGTACTCAAGGAAGCCTAAGTACCATTACCACCTACTGTTTTCCTTTTCCACTGGTGTCAACAATAACGAATATTATTGTGCCTGTACATGCCCTGAACTTCTATAAGCAGCGGAATAAACACTGAAAGGGAATTAAAAGTGATGAATGATCCGTCATCAGGTAGACTTAAACCGCCAAGTAGTTGGGGAATGATGACTTTTCAGTAACACTAGCTTTCTGTTATCAAGAAAGGTATAAGTTGATACTGACTGTGCCATACACATTCCTGCCAAATTCAGGCATGTGTACGACATAAACTGTGAAATAAGAAAAAAGAGTTGTAAACAGAGTGCAAAGTGATTGAAGTTTGCAGATGTTACCATTTTGCTTGGTGACAGCGAAGAGGAGCTGCGCTGAATGTATGCAAGCAAAGAAAATTGAAAAGGGGCGTTATTACGTAAGAGCAGAACTATAAAGAGAAATACAAATAATTATGAAAACAATTATTAAAAATTAGAGAAACATAGCATTACAGATTACTGACATTAAGTAAGATATTAAAATTTATTGTTCCATCATCCTGATTACCACGTAATTCAAAGACATTCCACCCAGAGTCCTTTCTGTATTCCATTAACTTGACCTATAGTTCACTTTCCCTGACCTAACTTGCAATTAGCATATTAAAGTTTTATAGACCCAATTTTACACCAAACTCGCCACTGTATGATTCACAAAATCTAAAATAGGTTTCACTTTTGCCATATGTATTTCTCATCCCTCTCAGCAAATTACCATCGGCAACATACATAAGTTCACGTTGTTGTATTACTCTAAAACTTCTCTCATAAATGTTTCATAAAACGTTTCCTCTAACCTTGTTCAAACAACTATTTGTACCTCCCCTGCCAATCTTCCTCTTACGTCTTATTTTCTCGATCCAAAACATACCATACAAAATTACCAGGTATAACTTAGTAATATACCTCGATCAACTCATCTAGTCATTTTTGTCATTCTTTCCCTTTAAAAGAAATTATACATTCGCCCATTTACTCGGAATCTTTACCTCATCTTGACATCCTACCTTAGACAGTCACACAATTATTCGATCATCATCACACCTCGGCATTTTAATTGTAATCACATAATTCTTGGTCCCTTCTTGGCCTTTCTTTTTATTGCCCTCCTTATAGAATCAGTGGTTACCTCTGCAATAAATTTCGAATTTACATTAAGCCTTCCACCACTGTATCATTCAAATCAGCTTCTTTTCGAATGCAGCAGACCACAAACTCATTCTCGTAGCATGCCCTCTACACTCGTGCAACTCCTTTCTCGGAGGATTGCTTGCTCATATTCACCACTAAATTTTAATTAATTATCGCCCTTTTAATTTTACTGTGTCATTCCTCCTCTTGTATACACTGCCTTGCAACTAGAATCTGTTATTCTCTTCAACAAACCTCACTCTTATTATTCAAAATTTCTCTTTTATTTATTTATCCATTTTGCTTCCACCACTATCTCAAATACATGAACAAAAAAATCTCACTGACACCGACAGTGAATGAGACCTACCTCCCCATTGAAATCCAAAATTTCTGTTAAGGTCAACACCATAACAAGTGGAAGAAGGAGACTTAGACCTGTTCTTGCGCCACAAAGGATCCTATAAAGGAAGAGGAGCATCAAAACTACCATTCATTTATAAGTCCCTACAAACACATTAAAAGATGGGATATTGTTTAAGACGCAATTTTTATTAAACGCAATAAAATGAAACAGAACTGAAATATATAAATTATCAAACCAACTTACTTTGTTCAAAGCGTATTCATATCCATCGGGATTAAGCATGGGCATAATCTGCCACTCAATAGTTTCTGTAAGCTTAGTATTAGCGATAAGTGTTTCGATAACATACAAGGCAGCAGCTGGGCTAACCAATTCACGAGCATGTATACCTAGAAATAAAACGACAAATCACGAAATGAAAATAACTTTGTCTACAGGGGTACTTTGTAGAAACGTGTATTCACTGTATCCCTTTTATTTATCCATTTTTATGAAGAATAAATAATTAGACATAAAACTTAGGCTAAAGCCTTAACTAAGCCCCAAATGAAGTACATCCTTTAATGTTAAAATGGAATAGTCCTCCGTAATAAAAGCATTCAGTTTTCAATTTCTCAGTTTGTGTAATAATAATAATAATAATAATAATAATAATAATAATAATAATAATGATAATAATAATAAAAGAGATGGCAGAAAAAAGGCTAAGAAGCAAGAAAACAAGGGAGGAACTCAACGAGAAATACAAAGTACAAGAGAGGGGACTAAACAACACAATAGAAGATGTAAAACAGAGGCTTAAGGCCAAAGCACACAAGATCCAACGGTACATGAACAGGAATAAGGGATACCAACAGAACAAACTATTCGGAACCAACCAGAAAAGACTATACAGCCAACTAAGAGGAGAAGACAACCACCAAGAAATTCCTGAAGCCGAACCAAGTAAGAGACTCTGGGAAAACATATGGAGCAATCCGGTATCACACAACAAACATGCAACATGGCTCCAGGAAGTCAAGGAAGAAGAAACGGGGAGAATAAAACAAAGAGTCACAGACATCACGACAGACACAGTCAGACACCAACTAAAGAAAATGCCAAACTGGAAAGCCCCAGGTCCCGATGAAGTCCATGGATACTGGCTCAAAAACTTCAAGGCCCTACACCCACGAATAGCAGAACAACTCCAGCATTGTATCTCAAATCACCAAGCACCCAAATGGATGACCACAGGAAGAACATCCTTAGTACAAAAAGACAAGAGTAAGGGAAATATAGCCAGTAACTACAGGCCTATCACCTGCCTACCAATAATGTGGAAGTTACTAACAGGTATCATCAGTGAAAGGCTATACAACCTACCGAGGAGACAAACACCACTCCCCCACCAACAGAAAGGCTGCAGAAGGAAGTGTAAGGGCACAAAAGACCAGCTCCTGATAGACAAAATGGTAATGAAGAACAGTAGGAGAAGGAAAACCAACCTAAGCATGGCATGGATAGACTATAAGAAAGCCTTCGACATGATACCACACACATGGCTAATAGAATGCCTGAAAATATATGGGGCAGAGGAAAATACCATCAGCTTCCTCAAAAATACAATGCGCAACTGGAATACAATACTTACAAGCTCTGGAATAAGACTAGCAGAGGTTAATATCAGGAGAGGGATCTTCCAGGGCGACTCACTGTCCCCACTACTCTTCGTAGTAGCCATGATTCCCATGACAAAAGTACTACAGAAGATGGATGCCGGGTACCAACTCAAGAAAAGAGGCAACAAAGTCAACCATCTGATGTTCATGGACGACATCAAGCTGTATGGTAAGAGCATCAAGGAAATAGATACCCTAATCCAGACTGTAAGGATTGTATCTGGGGACATCAGGATGGAGTTTGGAATAGAAAAATGCGCCTTAGTCAACATACAAAAAGGCAAAGTAACGAGAACTGAAGGGATAAAGCTACCAGATGGGAGCAACATCAAACACATAGATGAGACAGGATACAAATACCTGGGAATAATGGAAGGAGGAGATATAAAACACCAAGAGATGAAGGACACGATCAGGAAAAGAATATATGCAGAGACCTCAAGGCGATACTCAAGTCAAAACTCAATGGAGGAAATATGATAAAAGCCATAAACACATGGGCAGTGCCAGTAATCAGATACAGCGCAGGAATAGTGGAATGGACGAAGCCAGAACTCCGCAGCATAGATCAGAAAACCAGGAAAACAAATGACAATACACAAAGCACTACACCCAAGAGCAAATACGGACAGACTATACATAACACGAAAGGAAGGAGGGAGAGGACTACTAAGTATAGAGGACTGCGTCAACATCGAAAACAGAGCACTGGGGCAATATCTGAAAACCAGTGAAGACGAGTGGCTCAAGAGTGCATGGGAAGAAGGACTAATAAAAGTAGACGAAGACCCAGAAATATACAGAGACAGGAGAAAGACAGACAGAACAGAGGACTGGCACAACAAACCAATGCACGGACAATACATGAGACAGACTAAAGAACTAGCCAGCGATGACAATTGGCAATGGCTACAGAGGGGAGAGCTAAAGAAGGAAACTGAAGGAATGATAACAGCGGCACAAGATCAGGCCCTAAGAACCAGATATGTTCAAAGTACGATAGACAGAAATAACATCTCTCCCATATGTAGGAAGTGCAATACGAAAAATGAAACCATAAACCACATAGCAAGTGAATGCCCGGCACTTGCACAGAACCAGTACAAAAAGAGGCATGATTCAGTGGCAAAAGCCCTCCACTGGAGCCTGTGCAAGAAACATCAGCTACCTTGCAGTAATAAGTGGTACGAGCACCAACCTGAAGGAGTGATAGAAAACGATCAGGCAAAGATCCTCTGGGACTATGGTATCAGAACGGATAGGGTGATACGTGCAAACAGACCAGACGTGACGTTGATTGACAGAGTCAAGAAGAAAGTATCACTCATTGATGTCGCAATACCATGGGACACCAGAGTTGAAGAGAAAGAGAGGGAAAAAATGGATAAGTATCAAGATCTGAAAATAGAAATAAGAAGGATATGGGATATGCCAGTGGAAATTGTACCCATAATCATAGGAGCACTAGGCACGATCCCAAGATCCCTGAAAAGGAATCTAGTAAAACTAGAGGCTGAAGTAGCTCCAGGACTCATGCAGAAGAGTGTGATCCTAGAAACGGCGCACATAGTAAGAAAAGTGATGGACTCCTAAAGGAGGCAGGATGCAACCCGGAACCCCACACTATAAATACCACCCAGTCGAATTGGAGGACTGTGATAGAGCAAAAAAAAAAAAAAAAAAAAATAATAATAATAATAATAATAATAATAATAATAATAATAAGGACTGATGGAGAGTGCTAAATAATATAATCAGTATTCTTAACTTATAAAGATATATAAAAGGTGTAAAAATAAAACCCGTTCTGCTAGTGATTAGATCTTAGGCACTGACCTCCATCAACAAAGACAACTTTCTTCTGTACGGTATTTGTGATATTGTTAGTCATCCGAACACGGTAAATATTGCGGTTTTCAAAGCTCCTTCCAGGTTTATCCACTCGGATTCTTTGGGGGTATTGGGCTGGCAAGCCCTCCAAGTAACTGGACATCTGTCATAACCAAGGTTTCAAAATAGCTTAGAATTGATTGTTAAACCTTAGACATTACTTATGATAATGTGTTAGTACATATCCAAGGGAAGAGTCGATTATTTATTTGAGCTAAATCGATACGCTATTATACATATCATTAAATATTTTTTTCTGAGTCTTTGACATGTCATTTTAATTTTACATTTTAGGTATCCTATATGGTACAGTATTGTTCATTACCTCCATATTTTATGTGTTTCAAGAAATGTTATTTACCTATGAAAATATCCAGAAATTCTGTAAATTGGTAAAAAAAAATACAGCAACAGCTACATAAGGAAAAACTCAGCAAAATTTAGTTTGACTTCAAAACAGGAAGCAGTAGTTATTATTAAATACTCACTTGACTAAACGTCATGTAAGATGTGAATGTCACTGAAGCTCGAGGAAGGTTTTCCCTTGCATCATGTTTCTCCAAATCTAATGTCCTTTAATGAAAAAATAAATACATTACATGAAACAAATGTTTAATTATCCTATTGCCTAAGTTACTTCTATAGTTTTAAATTTCAATAAGTCATGCACGTAAAATACAGAATAAAAATATTTTTGCAGACAACCATGGAGAATGCAATAAAGGTAAACGTTTGATGTATGAAAAATCTGTCTTTTGTAACAATGAGCTTCGTAGGTGCTACCCTTGTTTTCTCACTGACCCTCATTAGGCAAACCAATTTTCGTCAAG
>NC_087220.1:8396448-8424490 GCF_015104395.2 Macrobrachium nipponense
AAATGAAAATAATGCAATTAGACTTCATGCTATATCCAGTCACCATTACATACAGTACAACGATTTTGAAATACTCGGACAAACAAAAAAACAGCCATTTACTTCCCTTTTCAGAGTCCCTCCATATTAAACAACAATCTCCAACACTCAATAACCAAACCACCTCTGTTCCTTTGTTCATTGCATAATTTGCTTGTTTGTTTGTTTGTTTGCTCTCTCTCTCTCTCTCTCTCTCTCTCTCTCTCTCTCTCTCTCTCTCTCTCTCTCTCTCTCTCTCTCTTTTACCCACACCACTTCTGCCCATTTTAATCGTAGTTTTCTAAGTCGCCCAGTTGCCATGTAACTACGACATGAACAGTAGGTTCACCAGTATTTTGTACTACAGTATCATTATTTTATTTCTTTTACTCTGAATATTCATGTGTTTATTTTTTGCTTTCAGTTTACGTAATCTCTTTTAACTTGTCATTGCTCTTTTATGATTTGCAGGTAACTTAGTTTTTATGTTTCTTTTTCACTTTGTGTTATGTATTTAACGTTCCTTTTTTACTTTGAGTTATGTATTTTAAAGTATTGTAATTTTTTTAGTTATAGTCAATCAGTATAGTTCTTACTGTTTCTCTTTTTTATATCAATTTATAGATAAGCGACCCTGATGATGGGAAAAGCAATGTATTCCCGAAAGCTCGGCTGTGCCTTTGTATTATTTTAGGGAAATAATAATGTCTGGAATAATACCACGTCTTCTGGGTATCCTGTTCTTCTTCATATATATATATATATATATATATATATATATATATGTATATATATATATATATATATATATATCTATATATATATATATATATATAATATATATATATATATATATATATATATATATTTATATATATATATATATATATATATATATATATATATATATATATATTAGATATATATATATATATATATATATATATATACATATATATGCAGAAGCCAGGTACTATGTCGTACCTCTAAGTAAATGGGGATACAATCCACAATGAAGTAAATTCCTCTTGTAGTTTAAAATATATATTAGTGAACAAGACCACAGTTGATGGTCGAAAGCTTTAATCCTTTACAAGTAATATATATTTTTAAACTACAAGAGGAATTTACTTCATTGTGGATTGTATCCCCATACATATATTATATATATAGATATGCAGTAAAAGCTTGTGTGTTCTAGTGTTAATTTGAGTCTTCCTGGATTGTATTATGGCAATAAACTATAACCCACATACACATTAAAGACAGCTGTTTTGTGTCTCCTGTTTTTTGGGGCATTATATTCTTATCTTATGTCTATTATGGACGTTCAATATCTCTTACCCTACAGCAGGTGGAACGTACGTAACCAATTTGCCTTGATCCTTTAGCACTGCTACAGACTCTGCCCAGAGCATCTTTTACAGTTTTAGGGTAGTTTTTGCATAATTAGAGACGATAGTGTACATTTTCTTTCTTTTTTATACTCAGCAAATCATAAAGTAATGTACTGTTTGGTTAATTTGTTCATTGTTTATTTATCCTTCATCATCACCATATTTCAAGGGTATAAGGCACACCCTAATATTGGCAGACGTTATCTGATGCTCTAGCTGAAAGCCTCATACTTTTCACCTCATAATATGCATATGCTGTTTTTGAAATGTTTGTGTAGAGGAATCATGAAAATTTGTACTCATTGTTGAGTTATCATGGTAGGTTTAGTTACAGTGCTCATGATAACAGTACTAAATATCACCACAACCACCATCACCAGTATTGGACATCAGATGGATACTTACAGATTTTAATTCGGTGGCAAATGCCCTCTGGGAACCAGAAAAGACTTCCACAAAAACTGCAAACTGAAACTGTTTATGTGCTTGAGAGAATTTGCTGAGCGTTTGGCTCAAGCAACTGGTAGGAATGGTTATCATCTGCAAGTGAGGTACATCATGTTTTGTTTGTGTATTCTGAATACATATAGAAGAAAGAAATTCGGTGGGAAATTGTTAGATACTATCATAGAAGTTCACAGCATTATTATTATTAGTAGTAGTTGTCAAACTTCTTCAAGTCTTCATAAAATCGGATTTGAGAGTAACCCTCGGTCATTGATTATTTATTCCAGACAATCAATATATATAGGTAAAAATCGACGAAATATTAATAGAAAACAGTAAGAACATTTCCGAGTATCATAATAAAAAAAATGATTTAATGAGTAACGTGCGAATTTCGATAGCTCACGTTTTCTCATCAAATGTAATATATAACGACGGAAATGACGCTGTTTGAGACACCCGAGGTCATTCACGCCTCTACTGAGCTGATAGAGAGATCAGCGAAAGAGATTGAAATGAAACTGGGATTTAAAAAAAATCACCACTTAGTGAAAGGTAATGAGCTTCTCAGTTGATCAAAGTCAGATTTTTATTTCATATATTGCTAAATATTTAATTTTTGGTCTGAAGCAATGACCTTTGCATATTACCTGGTCATTGGACCTTTATCAAATGATGCCAGTTTAATATTGCATCTGTTATCAAAAATTTATTTTTTATCTCTCAGATATGCCTTTATATTAAAGGGCCTTCATTTTTTTCAACCTATGTCAGCGGCGATCTACATCTTGATTTCCCAGTGTCTTTGTTAGAATGAAGTGGTCCAGATTCTATACGGGTTAGGAATAAGGGAATCCCCTCTTGTAGCGCAGGCATCTAAGTGGTACCATTACAATATAGTTCCAATGATAGGACTCCTTCGTGTGTTATCGTTTTACCTTCTCCTTACCATGATGAGGAGGGAGTTAATAGGGCTTCGGAAAAACCTGTTAGAGCAAAAATATCAAGAGGGAGACAGAGAATTAAATGGCGAGATAAAGTGAAGCGATATGGAGAGAAGATGTTTGGTGGAGGATGATGCCTTTGATAGAAGGTAGTGGAGAAGGCGCATCAGGCAGCCGACCCCTTAATGTAGGGATCATGGAAGGGAAGAAAAAAGAAGTTACACAAGAGAATCTTTTCAATGTGGCTTATTTGGGACCTTCACCTCTTGTCATCCTAGGTAAGGAGACAAGATGTCACTCACTTCCCAAAGAATATAACAGCTGTGTCGTATATAAACTAGCATGTTCAGTGATAAATCGTGAGTTTTCATCCGTGCTACTCTGAAGGCAAGTCTTTGGAGACACATGAGATGCCAAAGAAACCAGGGTTCCATGTTAGAACACTCATCAAAACCGCAAGACTGAAGAACTGGGTCCAAATCTTTCATGATAAACCAAGAATCCCTTTCTTTCAAATCTATGAGAGAAACTTTGCGATTGCATATTGCGGTCTTCAAAGATAAGAGCAGAAATCAATAGAGAAATGAGAAAAACATTGAATAAATATCAGGACCATTGTAATAAAACTAAATGTCATCATAAAAACCAATGGAGATTAAGATACATTTACATATACTGAGAGAGAGAGAGAGAGGAGGAGGGAGAGAGGAGGAGGAGGAGGAAGAGGAGAGGAGAGAGAGAGAGAGAGAGAGAGAGAGAGAGATGAATGTTGCTTTCCTTGCTAAGGCAATTTTTGAAGCAGAAAATTAGCTCTCTGTTTTATGGATGAAGTATGTTAACTCAAACGAAAATTGGGTAATGAGATATTAGGCATTATTCACGTCTTACGATAAGAGAGATTGCGAAAGGAAAAAGTTAGCGATAGCTGGCATTACATATAAAAGTATATAAAAACAAAGCAGAATTATCGCTCAAGGAATAGGCATAAAAGTAAAGGAAACGTGGAGACACTACATAAAACGCAAGAATGAATGAATATGAATTGGAAAGGGATATAAAAATAAAGAATAAATATTTTTGAAATGCAACTTCATATACTTATTCTGGAGCTAAGTAAAAGAGAAATAGAGCACAAGACTCACTATTTACATCAATATGAGTAACATGTATTATCAGGCACTGAAGTTACAATATTTTTGCTTTCGATCGCTATTTCTGTTTGTAATCCAAGACTGACTTTTGCTAACTTTGTTGAGTATCATCTTTCCATTCTACTGCTGCCAAATCAGTGCGTATTATGCATGGAATGCCATTTGTAAAATTATCCTCTCTTGCTAAGCTGAGTTGCAAATGCAATTGCATTGCAAAAAGAAGTTTCCCATTATAGAGATGAGAATGTTCATACAGTGTAAATAAAACATTCTTTTTTATTGATCTGATGCTGCTTTCCCGATGCTTCTCCTTAACTTCTGATTTCCGGTTCTCCTTTCACGTGCGTTTAGTTTGGAAATGAAATGTTCCTCTCTATTTAAAACTGATTGTTTTCCATTATATTTTAATATCCTTGAAAATGTTAAATCAAAATTTTCACACTTTCATAACTTTCAATGTTCTAAACATTGGAAGTTATAAGATAGTCTTTTCATAGTATCCTATTTAACTATCCTATTTAACTACTATAGTAACATTCAAAACATTTGGAGATAAATAAATAATTATTTTGCAACTTGAAAATAATTTTTTTTCGGATTTGGATATTCACTTTACTATCAACAATATCAGATTCATTCAAGATGAAGCAGAATCCTTTGCTGAATGAAATCAATAAAGAAAAATCGAAACGATTCGCGTCCTTCAAATGTCTTTAAGGAAGGTCCCAGTTGAAATTAAAAACACCTATACACACAAATGAATTTCAAAAAAAAACAAAAAAACATATTGCAGGATGGCATGAGGAAAGTAGATATTCGAAGAAAAATGAAACTGGATGGAACCTTTATAACCACTTCTTTAAATTGGAATATCCCCTAGCCTCTTGTATTTTTTTTTTTATTAACTGAAAAAAGGAAAGAACGATATAATCTCCTAAAACACGAGGACTTATCCGTTTTGTATTATATTGGTTAATACTGGTGAATTTAGCGGACTATAGTTGGATTCGGTGTATATTTGGAACATAGTTTGAATTCGTAAATATTTGGAAACAATAAGGTTTGAACTCCGTAAACATCAGTGGAAAACTAATAATCGTTGTCAATGATGAGAGAGAGCGAGAGAGAGAGAGAGAGAGAAAAGTACTATATACTTTGTTTCTTAATACAATATGCCAGATTTGATGAAGAATAGGAGAAAAGTATAAAAATAACATAAAAAAAAAATAATGCAAGAAAATATAATCTGTTTACTTCCTCATGCAAAAAGTTTCCATGCAAGTTGCCTTTTAAAGTAGAATCAGTAGGATATATGTGTGGCACATGACAGCAAGAGAGAAAGCGACAGTGAGGTGCAAGAACTATGTAAAATTTCATTTTTCAAAGTAATGAGCTTGTTCCCTTAACCCTTCTGCTCCTGCATAAAAATGTCTTGTATTTAGATTATATTTTAGTAAATGAATACTCTAACTTAGAGGTAAATAACGATGACATTTGTTTTTTATTCTTTGATTAGAACTATAGAGCTGTAAGTTGGTTGAGCTCTCAACCACTACGAAGAGATGCATCAGCTTATTTCTGAACTAAATATCATTGGTTGGTCGTTAATTTGGCAAAATGTAAAGGTGGAATATTAATGATTTGGTAAATTTAGCAAAGAGAAAACATCCTTTTCCCTCATACTCAACCATCCCGAATAATTATCGAAGAAATTAGGGTTTGAGAAACATGTCAAATCACCGTCCGAGCCCAAAGCTCTCTGGACATATCCTATTGTCACACACTTGACACATCCATATACTGATCTTCATCCACATTGTCACATTGTACACAACATCGATGTGCACTGTTTTCATTTCGAGTAACAAAACAATCTAACCATATTTCATCAACAACTGGAGGACCGACAGATTTTCGTCCCTTGCTTTTTACTTGAACTCCAAAATGTAACAGTTAATAATTCCCAATACAACGACGAATTTCTAATAGGTTATTACAGTTTTTTTGTCCCTGTGTAATATCCAATTAGCCAAGCAGACATGTCAACCAACCAATTGAAAACTAGAAACCTTCTTATCACGCATTGTTGCTCTGTAGTTATTAACTTGTTGATCTTGGCGATCAGTACCTCCCATAGATTCACGTTTCTTTACGGCACATGGTCATTGTAGTACTTGGATTCTATATCCTGGCTATTTAAAATACTCTCCAATAGGCTCAACAGTACGTGATTCATAAATAGAAGAGCCCGTTGTCTTTCCATCGAACCAGTATCAAGCTGTCTCCATCATTTTGAGCTTGGGCCACTGAATTGGATCCTCCTGGTTCCTTTTTCATGATGTCCACTGGCTTGATATCACATTGTTTAGGATTGCGATTTGACCGCATTACTCTTGTAGCATCTCAACCACCGCGTTTCAGTTCCACCAAAAGTTCTAATGATGTAAACTGGTTTACATCGAATGTAATATGATATGGCAGATCATTTTTCGTCTTCGGACAGTAGTTTCAAAAGTGTAAGGACTGTTGCAGAAGATTTTCCAAATTGTGCTACTTCAATCGGCTATAAATTACTCTTGGCAAATGAACTCTCAGGTCTCTCTAGCCAAATGGGCGTCGCATAAGATTAGTTATGATCCGCTCCTTTTTCTTCTATTTTGTCTTTTTATTCATTTACGCATAAATGCACCCATAGATTGCTGTCGGTTGTAGTTCTTATCTTTGATGATAATATGGCAGCTATAATTGTAATTTTGCAAAGAAAAATGAGTAAAAAACACGAAAAAAGAAAATTAAAAAATATGTATGCATAAAAAAGATTCCATCTATATTTTACATCTATATTTAGAATTTGTTACTGATATTAGTTCCTATCTGTTTTGATACTGTATGTACTATAATCATTATTTTACAAAATTAAATTAAATAAATTATTAGAGAAAAAGCGTAAAATTTATGTTTCTCTTGTAAAAGAGGCCCCACAATCATTTATAAATAGCAATTTTTAACTTCTCGTAGAAGGTAGGGAGAATGTTTTAGAATTTTTGTTTTCTAAAACCACGTGCATTTGCATATCTTCCTCTTTCTCAATGATGCGTTTTTTCTTGAATTGACCAATCTCAAAGTATGCCCGTGTCTGGAGTGCTGCATATGTTTTTTTTTTTTTTCTTCTTTTTTTTACCCGGCTCTTAAGGGTTTGTTAAACAAAGTAGGGTAGAATATTTTACCCTTATAACCGGAAAATAAGAAAAAAGAAATATTCGATTGACGAAAACATTCTTGATTTGGATCCTTCGTTAGAAGTATCGAGTCCTCGACCTGCGCTGGATTCCATTTTATGCCGTTGTCACCTAGGAACTATAATCGATTCACATCTATCGTGCATTTGATGTCTAGGCCTGTCCCTTACGACGCTCCTGATTGGCTGTTGATAAGCCAACCACAGAGCTGGAAACTCTCAGTCTCCCTCGAGAGTTCACATGGGTAGGATCTATGTTTCACCACTCCTGATGGATACCTCTTTTAGGGGAGGTGGAACGTACATCCTGCCAATGTGAACTCTCTCCAGAGACAGAGTGTCCAGCCTTGTGATTGGCTTATCAACAGCCAATCAGGAGCGTCGTAAGGGACTGGCCTAGACATCAAATGCACGGTTGAAGTGAATCTACTATAGTAGGAAGAGAACAGCATCCTACTTTTCAGTAGAGGTGATGACAGACTAAGACGTTTAATGGCTGTTTATTCATATGGTAATCTGTGAATTGTAAGGTTGTTCGTAATATTGGCCTTCGGGTTAATATAGTGAAGGTCATAAGACAAAAATGGTTCGTTCAGTCATCTTGCGATATTTGTTAAATGGATATTTATGCTTTGCAGATTGAATTTCACAGTCTTTCAGCTTTTTAATATCTATTTTGCTATTTTCCTCGATAATTTTTTTTAAGACCTGTTTAAAAGTTTTGTCATAGTAAGTTATAAGAGCAAAATTTATTTCTAAAGCAACTCACAAGCAATCTTACTTCATAATATAGTGGATGTTATATATTTTAAAGTTGGAAAATATTTAACGCTTTGGAGACTCATGCCGAGGTCGGTTGAGACCGTAGACTTCCTAAACTTGGCAAGTCAAACAGATTACAAAGATAGAATGTGAACAGTATTACGTCCTTTGTATGTGCATTGTTTTTGAGATCTTGTAACTGAAGAACAGAAGTTTTCAGGTCCACTAATGAAAAGAGGACTGGTTGCATTTAAAGGTTAATGATTCTTTTTTTATGTTCTGTTATTCTTGATCTCTTTCGTTAGACACGAAACATGAGCCTTACAATGCTCAACATTTTCCTCTAGTTGAGTTTGATTCAAGAGTTAAGGGAAGTGAATATCAATGTGAACTGAATGCTGTGAAAAAATATCAATAATAAAAGAAATGCCATAGATTCGTTGCAGTCTGGGTATTATAAGTATATTTCAATTTATAACATAAATATCTATGAAAATGTAGGAAATACAGTTCTCTTCATATTACCGACGTAGACTATATATTTCAATCAATTTTATTTTTGATGAATGTTACATTTCAAATTAAGATATGAAATCTGATACTCATTATCACAAAAAAAATCCTATATAATCACAGAGTAAAATAATTTGATGTGATGATTCATATCTTGATTATGAGTAGATTTTCCGGTAAAGAATTAGGGAGATATTAATTAATCTGGCAACGTTGCATCACTAGATGTTGTTGAAATAAGCAACATTTAAGGGATTAATTCTTTCGCTTACAAGAACTTCATTACCATTAATTGAGAACTGATCGGTAAATTCTATTAATATTTTCAACTTGCTTGCGAATTCAGAATAACTTATTTACTGCTCTTGCTAATTATGACGCATAAACCGTTTCGGTTACAACTAAAGCGAGAGACGGGATGACAAGGAGCTAATGGGGTGTTAAGGTGTTACGGGATTTTTAACGGTATTTTGAAGACAGTTGTTACATTATTGGAAATAATTTTTTTTTTTTTTTTTTTCGGTGGCTTTCCCATCATCTTCAGCGAATCTGTTGGAACTTCTAATAGTTTATGAAGTTGAGATCAGGTCGTGTTGTTGAGTCTTGGAGCTTTATTAATCTCGACAATATGGTGAGAGGTGACGAAGATGAAGACGGGAAGACCCTGTTTCATAAATCCACCACAGGTGTGTCCAGGATCCAACCATCCCCAGGGTTGGTCGACGGAGTTCTTTCTCAATCCCTTGAGTTTTTATTGAGGCTGTATCGAATTTCTTGGCTTCCATGAAAATTCCAGGTGGCGGAGAAACTCTTAATGAGGCAAAAGGTTTCCTTAGTATTAGAGTCGGTAGCCCGAGGTGGGTAAGGAATGAGACAGCTGCTAAAAACTTCGGCTTCAATGGTATTCGTCCCGTTACATCTTGCTGCTCAAAGAGTACCTCTCTCCGGTCCCCCCGCCCCCTCCCCCCGGATCGCAAAAACCCACAATGTGCCAGTCGAACAGCAGAGCTTTGACGTGCGCATTCTCACATGCAAGGCTTAATTCACAACAGTTCCTCCCCCGAAGATAAGACATAAAACTAAACAATAAGCATAAAAATTTCTTCATAAATCCAGCCTATCAGGGCGTTTAACAACTCTCATTTATCTTCTTAAGACTGTAGTATGGAGTAAACATGATGCATCCCTCTCATTTGTTTGAATATTTCACGGTATATCATTAACAGAAGATTCTTCACAGCCTTCCGAGGCTGCAAGGCCATTATAATTACACGATTCGTCTACACCACTAGAAGAAACAAGATGTGAGAACGAATCCTTAGTTGGATTAACAAGGTTACTAGTGAATCTAGGCAGTAATTGGCCATGGTGTCTCTTCCATAAAATATTTCCAAAAGTATGAACTTGCACAATATATTTTTTTACTCCTAAAACTTCTTAATGTTTTCCTTCCATCCAGGGCTATACTTTTCCATTTTTTTTTTTTTTTTTTTTGTAACACTGAATATCCAACATCATTCTTAGGAGTTTCCTGCGAGAACAATTTTTTGACAAAACTTCTAAATCTATATTCCTCTTAGAACGGTCATGAACTGATTCACCGTCAATTTTAAAGGAACAACCAAACAATAGACCAGTAAGCTTTTTCTTTCATTGTACAAGAATCTATATGGAAGTAGTTAAAGATCCACTCTAAATATTTTTCAAACCTTCTAAGAAAGTCCGTATAGCTCCCTCAGCTAATCCATTTTATGAAAGGTTAAATGGCGAAGGAGTTATATGAAACATTATCTGATACAATCTCATCTGGAATACCAAAACTAGAAAAAGTTTTCCTAAGCAACTCAATTGCAACATTTGATATTATTGAAGAAGTAACATGAACATCCATAAACTTAGAAAATATATTTACATTCACAAGAAAATACTGATTATACACCAGTCCGCCATAATGTATGTGTAATCTAGACCACGCTTTACCAGGTGATGGCCAAGAACAAGAGCTTGAATTGGTTTGTAATTAGTATAAAAAATATGACAATTCTTTGTAACCAATTCAATATATAGATCAATCTTAGGCCACCAAACCTATTTCTTAACATCTGCTTTCATGATATTTTTACCATTATGACCAATATGTAAATTATCCAACATTTTACACGTCAATAGAGTAGGTATGGCAATTCTGTTTTTATACAGTATTACATTATCTTATAAACTGAAATCAGCCTTCATGGCGCCGTACTCAGAAAATCTTTGATCCCCTTTGGACCAAGGAAATTTGGATCTCCTGAAGATTAGCGACCCCTAATACCTCTCCTGAAGAAAAGCGAACCCAATATTTTCCTCCTGAAGAAAAGCGACCCAATATTTTCCACCTGAAGATAAACGACCCCTGCTTGTTGGTGTCTCCAATCTGCAGGAGACCCAAAAATAATCAAACCTACTGTAACCCCCATGGCTAGCGTGCGCAGTACAACATTACCTCTTGCCAGAACATACCGAGCTTGCCAAGAATCTTTAAATAAGCGGATAAGGCACGAAGCGCCGTTCCGCCACGGCCTTACTGTAACCCCTGTTAATTCTTCACCTTAAGAAAAGCGACCCCAATATTTTCCACCTGAAGAAAAGCGACCCTAGCGTGTGTTGGGTCGCCTTTCTTCAGGTGATCCGGAAATTTAATACACTGAAGGATTTTATTTAAAGTTTATCCTTTCTAGTACATTTCTGTATAACCTCAAAAGAAATCTCATCAAAATGTACTACTTCAACCAGCTTAATATATTCAACAGGGGTATGGAACTCAATATCACCCCTAAAAGGCAACCTACTAAGTGCATTGGCTACAACATTCTCTCTGCCTGCCTTATTGACAAAGTCAAAATCGTACTGAGATAACAGCAAATCCCAATGCTGAATATGAGCAATGGTTTGTGGTCAATTAAACATTCTACCCAGTAAGAAATGTCTATATCTATTTAAAACAAAAGCTAATGCAAGGCTTTCTCGATCAATCTGAGCATAGTTCCGTTCAGCTGACAAAAGCCTTTTACTCACAAATATACAAAAATCCCCTTCCCATCAACTCTTTGTAACAGAGCACCACCAACTTCAATGGGAGAAGTATCAACTTCCACAATCAATGAACTATCTCCATCATAATTACATAACAATCGATTTTCAGCCAAACCTTCGTTCATAGTTTCAAAAACAATTTCTTCACTTTTACTCCATCTGATTTTTGCCTTTATTTCTAACAGTTCATAGAACTTACAGTGATGAATAAATAGACACAAACGCCATGAACATTTGATAATAAACCAGCAATAAACCTGTGAAAAATAGCAGGGGAAGAAGAAAGACCAAAAGGTAACCTTTTAATCTTAAACAAACCTTTGAGGTTGTTAATTACCAAGTACTTCTGGCTCTCTTCATACAATGGTATTTTCATGTAAGCATTTTTTAAATGAATAGTGGAAAATATTTTCCCTTTACCAATCTCTGGTAATAATTCATCAATCGTTGGTAGTGGATACTGACAAACAATTATCCACCTCATATTTAGCAAACAAATCCTGAACAATTCTGTCAGTCTTATTTACTTCAGATGAATTATCTATGCCCACCAAGTAAATAACAATCTTACCCATCAAATATCTGAAATTTTTTTTCCACAGCATAAAAAATCTTAATGGCATTATTATTATTATAAGCAACATATACAGAAACTTTACCTATTGTATTTGTTAACATTTTTACCAATCTTCACTTGTACGGTTAACTGCAACACCAGAATTAACCTCAAAAGGAACAATATGGTCCCTAATTATCAACTTAATTACATCTTTTATAGCATGACCAGTGGTAACTGATAGGTTTATCTACCCGGTCTCTAAAAACAGTTACATCATCAATTGCTTTATCGCTTTTCTTATCTTTATGTAATGCAGATTTATGACCATTTTTCTGCACACCATTTTTACTGCTACTTACAACAGCTGTACAAACTTGCTTTAAATACCCTTTTTCTGACACTGATGGCTTACCTTATCTTTAAAACGACATTTCACACTATCATGAGGGTATCCACATTGTTGCATAGGGAGCGACTTCTAAGAAAAAAAGCTTTCTCTAAATTCAAACCCCTTTCAAAATTCTGAATAGGGGCCATGGACTTTGAATCTAAGTTTACAGAAAGCAAATTTACAAAATAAATTTCATGTTCTAAAGCCATAAATAACTGATCTCTCAATCGAGCATCAAACTGTGGACCAATCTCACAATCCTTTGCCCAGATCAGGATACAAATCTTTAAAACTCTCTCCTTTTTTCTTTCTTTGCCGGAAAGCAACTAAATTTCTGTGGTAGCTAGGTTTAATATCACAATATGCCTTAAGCAAAACTAACAACTATTCATATGTTTTAGTCTGTGGCAAATCTGGTGAACATATATTACCTAGAACTGCAAACACTTCAGTACCAACAGACACCAAAAGAACACTCTTCTCTTCAACATTGTCAGTTATAGACATATAATCAAAATTTGCTTCCAATAAACTCAACCACAATTCAAAAGAAATTTTAGAGGGTTACATGCATCATTTTTTTAATCTGTAGAGTAGCCATGGCCACTAACTTCAATACCATCAAACTTATGATTACATAAAAAACATAAGGTAATTATCCACAAATCATTAAGTAAGCTACGTGCTATTACCGTAATACAACCTCTAAGCTACTACGACTAATTATCTTAATGTGACAAAACTGTCATAAGCAAAAACAGCCTCAGCTAATGTAGGCTACTTGACAAATCAAAACGACAAGACAACCACGATAGTTTAGCATACTGCTATCATAACCTAATGTAGGTCACATGACAAATCAAAAGGGTAAGCAAAAACCCCAATAGCTTGAGCATACTGCTATCATATTGGGCTATTAACGGCGATACACTTCCATATAATGAAATCACTAAACATTAGCCACTGCAAACAATTCATTTGTTACGTTTCCAAAGCGTCCTTCTTTCCCATTCTTCATTTGTGCCGGCCACTCAGCAATTGTGAAGATGAACAAACCTTCAAAACACGGCTACCATACCATTTTCCTCTGCCATCAGGTCCTTTTTCTCATCACCAGTATTAACGTTGGTAGCCAGAGGTGGGGGAGGAATGAGACAGGTGCTGCTAAAATAGTTGGCTTTAATAGTATTCATCCAGTTATATCTGCCCCCTGGATCACAACAGCTGACAATGCACCAGTCGAACAGGAGAGCTTTGACATGCGCAATCTCACATGCAAGACTTAATATACAACACTCAGTTGGGATAGAGAGGATATCGGGCAACATTGTCATAGCCATCAGTTTAGAAACTGCAAGACCTAGGAGGATCTCAAGGGTTTCATAAGGCCATTACTATATGGGACGGCTGAAGCTGGAGATTCAGTTTGAGATCTTAGATCGTTCTTCAACATTAGAAAAGGTCAGGATTCTATAGCCAGGTTTAGTTCTAGATTATAAAATGTTGAGGGCATCTTACATAGGTACATGGTAACAATATTTCTTTAGAAACTTTTGAGGACCTGTTGCATTTTGCATGGCTTTTAAATGACGTTCCAGATAATGTCTTCCTATTGACTCACATCTTACTTTTGAGAAAAATCTAATGAAAGTTTCGGAAAATCCTGTACGAAAGTTAGTTATTCTTGGTAATGCTTCATATATTTATAACTGATAAAAGCAATTTTATCTGTTTTAGGTAATTTTTCCTTCATTTGCTACAATACTGTTCTGTGTAGATGCCTGCTTCTGCCAGAGATTTATCTTCTTTAGACAGAGTGGTTCGTGATTGTAGGTTTCTGTATCCTAATATTAGCCGTTAAGACCTGAACCATTCATGGATGGTCCCTTTTCTGTATTTCAACAGAAATCTTTTGCATTCACACTCGATCCGTGATCCCCTTTTCCTGCCGAGAGCAACCACATACACTGAACAGCAGCACCAATATGCAGTAAATGTTCCTCGTTGTTGAACTTCACAGTTACAGAGGTCTTTGATTCCTCACTCTGCTGGACTGTGGAACAGCTTCCCAAGGTATTTCGTGCCACTGGAACTTAAGAAACTCAAGTGAAGATGCAATTCATTACTACTCTAATACAATTCTCCTTTTATTTTAAGAATTTACTTATGTTTCTATCTGTTTATTTATTAATTTTAAAAAACTTATATCTCCTGTTGTATTTCCCATTAGTTTCTGTTATTTCCTTATATTGAACACCATTATTCTTTGGAAGCTCGAATCTCAAGTCAAATTCCTCTGTGGGCTTCTTCTATATGAATAAGGTTTGTTTCTTGAATAATAAGAGTAGCATTTTTTTTTCTTCCCTCTTAGCGTTTTCATTCAGTTTTTTTCCAGTCAGTGTATTCCATTTTCATCAATATGCACTGAGCACTGAACATTTCATTCTCAATTACCACATTTATCACCCTCTTCTTCCCTCTTTCTTTACTCGATATTTTTTTTCGTATTTTTTCTCTTGTATTATTGTTGCCTCTTTATGTTACAACCAACCCAATAACAGTCGCCCCACACCTCACCGAAAACTAACTTTCCCCATCCAAACCGCCCAAGGAAGACAGCTCGCTAAAAATGCGGACACAGAAATTATATCTTCTTTTGGTAGCATATTGTCAAGATACTTTTTCAGACATCCAACTCGTGAAGGAAATTTCAACTTTAACAAGAACTGTCACCGAATAAATATTCAGGAAGAGTTTTAATTATTTCCTTTGCTCTTCGTTTTTATGGTTTACCTTGACCTTGTAAATTCTTTGGAATGGCAGGAATTAATTTTTCGACAGAAGTTGAGAGGAGACAAAGAAAGGGTTGCTGGGGATGGGAGCCTTTGCGAGTGGATGGACCACGAGATGTAAGGAAGAAGGGATGGGGTGGTGAAGATGGGCCTTTCAGCTCGCAAAATGAACTGGGAAAGGCGTCAGAATATGAGCGGTTTGTATAATGAAGACATGAAAATTGTCAAAGAAGGACTTGATTACTTGCTTAAGTAAAAAGGTCGGTTATTGCTCCTCACATTATGATTATTATTACTTATTTTATTATTATTATTATTGTAGTAGTAGTAGTAGTAGTAGTAGTAGTATAGTAGTAGTAATAGCAGTAGTTGAGATTTCTATTAAAATTAGAAATAATCGAAGAGGGACGAAGTACAAAGTAGAACTTGTCAGGATATGGATAACACAAAACAGAAACAAAAACAAACAAAAAAATATGAAAGAAAGGCAAGCCAGCCTGAGTATACTCTCATGGAATGACTTTCGATAAAGGTGAATTTAAATGCATAGCTGTATTACTAGTACTACTTTTACTACTGCTACTACTGCTTGAAGTTTCACCAAATGGAATTAGACATCTCAGAGCTTACCAAGATATCATTCAGCCTATTTAACTCAAATGTAATTGGAAAAAAGGTCTGTAGAAAGCATATTATTCTTCATAAAGTAAAATGAGGATGAAAATCGTAAATGTCCTAAAACAAAATCCTTTTCTATGTGCGTGCTAGCCTTTTTTCCTCTGTTTTTTTCTTACAGGGAACCATGCTTAAACTGGGCAAATCTCAACCGATGTTTCAAACCTTAATATGAATTGAATTGATCTCTTATTCAGCAGTAATATAAAACATAAAAAGTAAAAGATATACATCCACTACTTCTCTCTCTCTCTCTTTTCCCCAAACTCAGAGAAAATTCTTTCCCGAAAAAAAAGAAACTCATGTATGTACGTATGTAGTTTGTTCAAATTTTGGCGGTTGTAGACGTAGACAAAATCATTAATATTTTCTGTCTTCTACCTAAACGACTGCATTGGTGGCGTATCCTCTTGAATTCAACAAACTATTCCAGTAAAACCTCTTAACATTCTTTTACAAAATCTCCTGCCATTGAAGATAATTGTTCGTGTTTCTTGCAGATCAACGTCCATTGGAAGTTCCTAAGAAACATTACGACATTTTACTATTGATTCCCTTTTGGTTTTTTCTCATTTTTTTTCCAAAAGGACGTGCGATCGCCAGACTTCACTCTTGATATGTTTGTCTTTCATTAGAGGAAAATCTGATGAAGCATTTTTCATATAATGTTTCCTCTGGCAAAGGTCCAGTTATTTAACTTGAAGAATGGCTTTGAATGTAGGAAACTATTCTTGCAAAGAGAGAAGAGGAGAGAGAGAGGGGAGAGAGAGAGAGAGAGAGAGAGAGAGAGAGAGAGTTACAAGGATTAGGATATCTCAAGACTTGTTAGTCCATCCGAGGAGACATCGTGTGCTCACTTATCTCTAGGAGCAGGTTTTACTGTTCATCCACAGTGTCTTAATGATTTTGTCTAGCTTTCTTTTAAACTCTTCCACACTCTTGCTGTTTACAACTTCTGGTGGCAGTTTATTCCATGTGTCATATATCTTGTATGTAAAGAAGTTCCCACAATGGGATGTGTTGTATCTCATTAGTTCCAGTTTGCATCCATTATTTCTTGCCTGTTTTTCGTTTAACGTAAATAGTTTACTGTCTACTTTTGTTATGCCTTTTAGTATTTTAAATGTTTCTATCAGTTGTCCTCGTAATCGCATTGTTTCTAAGCCATACATCTTCAGGCTCTCTAGTCGTCTTCGTTAACCCATTTGCCTGATGGATGGAATTAACTTTGTGGCTCTTGCTTGTACCCCTTATAATCTATTTATGTTCTTTCTTAGTATTAGTGACCAAAACTGTACTGCATATTCAAGTTGAGTTCTAACTATTGATGAGTAGAGCTGCAACACTGTTTCCTTGTTTCTGTATTTGAACTGCCTTTACACTATTTATAAAATTCCTAGGTAGCATGTAGTTGGCATGAAGGTTGTTTGTTCCGATTTGTAACACTTTACACTTATCCAAGTTAAAAGATATTTGCCATCCTTTTGACCAATCCTATTTTCTTTAGATCATTTCTGAAACTTTCTACTGCCTCTGGGTCTGCTGGATTTACACCTAGTTTGGTGCCCTCTGCAAATTTGGCTATCCTGCTAGTAAATCCTACATCAATGTCATTAATATAAATAAAAAAATAAAAAAAGCAACAAGAGCAGGCCTAGGACAGAACCCTAAGAAACTCTAATTGTCACATCTGCCCATTCTGATTCTTCACCGTTTATTACGACCCTGTTTTCTATTAGTTAGCCAGTCTTCGACCCAGTCTGGTGTTTAACTTTTGTCATTAGTTTCTTGTGTGGATGATATGAAAAATAACGAATTATATATTTCGTTCCAAAATTACAAGTATAAATGCAACTGTATCTGACATTGAGCAAGTTAGGCCATGCCGGATATATTTTCTTTGCATCTCGAGTTGTATGGTAATAGAAGCCTTTGGACAAAAATTTTTGAATATCCCTTTATTATGCAAAAGGGGATGTCTCAGGAACATAAACCTGAGTGCCTGCCATTGATATTCAAGTCCTTGATAGCTACCTTGGGTTAAGGAAGAGCATTCTAATGGTACTCTCTCGTTGGATGTCTAACAAGCAACTTTGTGGGTCTCTCTTTATCTCAAGTGACATCAGTAGTGACTGTTATACTTGCTTGATAACAATGCTTAAGATGGATTAATTACGTATATATCAAAGACTGGTACACAGTGTATTTTGTTCGTGTGTGAATGTCCCCGTCCCCTTGGAATTTAAATCTTCAGTCTTAGTTTAGGATCCTGTCCGGGGCAGATGCACTTACAATATATAATTCCCTTAAGGTGAAAGTTCTTGAAACTTCTTTCCAAGGAAAAGAGAATTCGGTATTGAGGGCTGGTACTTTCAGTTTCCATTTGTTCTCTGAAAAATTTGAAGAATCTGCGTCAGCTCCATATTTCATTAAAGACAAGTCGTACTAAAACTAAAACACAAGCTCTCAGCATATAAAATCGCTTAGAATCGCATAAGATCAGCAAAGAAGTAGAAAACGGAATTTGCAATAATTTACTATCCAAGAAGATCAACCCTCGCATCGTGTCCTTTGTGGATTACGGGATAAATGTGCAGTTACTGGTCTTGTTGTATACAGAGCTTGTTCACATCTTGTTTTCTGAGTGTAAACATTTAACATCTTTAAAATCTTCTGTCTGTTTGTCTCTCTCTATCTTTTTCTCACCCATGTAGAAAATACGTGTCTTTTTCATCGAAAAAGAATTGCCTTCAACATTGACGGCATAATACATTTAACAGGTCGACCTGGAAGCGACGATATCATTGTGTCGTTCCTTTCTTGTGAAGTCTTCGCGGTTGGGAAATTGCCGCGAATCTCTCTCCAAGAGAAAATCAAACACACGCTTGCAAGTTTTTGGACGACATCGCTACACAAAACGAGCACCTTCTAACACATTAGTGAAGAGGATCGTGTTATGCTATATATGTTTAATTTTGTTATATGTTCATTTTAGAGTTCATGACATTACGTATATTAATTCTCCAAAAACCATTTTGCTTGTTCTTTTTAATGTGGTCCTCGCTGTTTTATTATTATTCAAGACACAATTAGATATACCTATGTTCTTTAAATGAAAAAGTCCACAGTAGTATATAAGTGGTATATTGCCAAGTACAGATAGCTTTTGCCAACTTGATCTGTTGGCCTCTTCAGCCTGAATAATAGAAATGATAATCCATTCAAGAGAACATGTTTGAAAAAATGGGAAAACTGCTAATTATTCTTTTAGGTAACTCCAGAATTGCTCGAAGGTCTATTGGCAATTCTCTGGGAGTCTGGCATACTGGTTGTTGGTCTTAGTACTTGTTGGGTTTCCAGAATTGCAGTCCCCATTATGCCCTGATGATGTAATTAATAATAACGCAAGAGCAATTTCTAGGGCAGCCGAAGGACCACCTAATTCGCCAGTTTTGGAACCCAACAAGCAGTAAGACCAAGAACCAACATGCCAGCCTCTACCATGTCACGACGTTCCCAGAGAAATGCTAATAGACCATCGAGCAGTTCTGGAGTTACCTGAAAGAATAACAAGCAGTTCCAATTTTGAACATATTCTCCTAAATGTATTAGCATTTCTATGTTTACTCAGGCTGAAGAGGCCGACCGATCAAGTTGGCGAAAGCTACCTGTATTTAGCAATATACAAAATGTATACTACCTTGGACTATAGTTTTCCAGTCTTCTTTTTTATATGTTTAGCATCATTCCCATGGTACAAGGTTTGTTTCCTTCTTGTTATTCTCTTGAAAGTATGTTGAAGGCGTTTAGTATCCAAGTCAATACTGAATTCCATTTTCCGGAATGGAAATTCTTGAAGCTTTTGACTTCGTATTCAGTTCCTTGATCTTCGAAACACTCGCGGCTATTGTATTTGGAGAGAGGTTCTTGTTTACATACAATTCTGAGTATATGATATCTCTTTGAAAGCCTAGTAATAATACGGTCCTTACATAGCAGTGAATTTCTATTTTCGTAGCACTAAAAGTAAATAGCATTTAAACTCTACACCCATACCACCAAACAATTACCTCATACATTTATCACATATTTTGTTGCTTAGTAACATTTAATTTATATCATATTTTCTGTGGTAGAAAAGGCATAAGAAGACAAACATGAAGTAAAAAAATCCAATATTCTATCAAGAAAAGAATGCTTTTTATATATAAAAAAAAACAATTACGAGTTCATCCCCTTATGTTTAGCCGATTATCAAAGCGCGATCCGCGCATTACCAGTTGAAATTTATGCCAGTTTCGATTACATCTTCTTCCAAGCAGAACGGCAGCTTTTATAATTTGACTTTTTTGAAATTCCATCTAAATCTTTTGGGGTTCTGGTTTTCGTAATTGCCAATTTAAGAATTTTGAGTGACATGTCGTGTCTGAGATGTGGAAAGTGGATGTCAAAAGAACTGAAATAGGAAAGGGTAGGAAAAAGGTTATGTGAGTGTGTGTATATATATATATTATATATATATATATATATATATATATATATATATATATATATATATAATATATATATAATAAATATATATATATATATATACATATATATATATATATATATATATATATATATATATATATATATATATATATTATATATATATATATATATATATATATATATATATATATATACACACACAAACACACACACACAAGAACTGAAATAGGAAAGGGTAGGAAAAATATATAATGTACTGGACATACGTAGAAGTGGATATATATTAAAATCAAAATGAGGTGACAAGCAGTTTGATGCGGAAACAGTACAGCCTCGAGTGTCTTGCTGTTTTGAGACAAGTGCAAAACAGGGAATTCCTCAGGATGTTCAAAACGAGACAAAAAGATATAAAATTTTCGATCGCATTGGAGAGATTGCGGTTAGTTTGGAATCACATGATTGTGACGTCAGTGCGCTAAATAGAATGTTACATGAGCAAGGAGAAGACATAAGTACATCCGAACCAAGAATAGACTCGTGTGCTTACATTTGTACGTCCATCTGTAGGCGTAAGTGCATATGTCCGTTAGAGCAAAGGAATGAGATATAATTCCTAGTATGGGCACGGTCTAGGTATATTAGGCCTGCCGAGTTGTTTACCAAAATAAGAGCGCACTGCGCATGACATCACACGAAAGAACGTGTGTTGCCATATTTCCCATGTTAGTTGCCAGTTTCTTTTTATGTTCCTTATTTTTTTTTTCAAAAATAAGGTTAGTTAAACGTCAAATTCCTTAAAAACACCAATAAATTTATTCAATAGAAAGATATATTTTATGAAATAAGAAAAGAAAATATAAAAATTCTTTAATCTTCTAATTTTCTTTATTATTTAATGCACGACTTACTCTTTTTTTCCATCTCGATTTTCTTGTTCATGTATCTCATCCTAAAAGACAAAAAATTGAGCAAAAAAATTAAATTATTTCACTGAGAAGATCAACATCAGTAGCTTTCATTTCATAGGCAAGCATTCTTTTACTTGAATGGATTTGGATACATCTCTCATAAAGCTTAAAAAAAAATCAGACGTCATATAGAGTTGAGTCTTGTTAATTTTATTAAATGTGGATATCGCACTGAATTTTTTAACAATGTAGCCATTACGTATATATCGCAAAGATTCTTCTTCAATGACATCAGATATTGACTCCGAATTATTTGGATCCGCTGAAAAACTGGTCATATCTTCCGGACTGTTGCCTGTATTGTTGTTCTCAAATTCTAGATCGAAGTCTACATTTTATATGTTGCTGTTTATGCAAATTTCTAACGCAAGTTTACGCTCGTTATAAGATTTGGCTTTGCTTGATGCATTTCATCGGCACAAACTAAGCTGATAAGCAATCGCTATTTTCATTCTTGTTATTTAGTTTATTCTATCGCTGATTAGTGCAACGCTCTTACCGAGAAGCATCTTTCTAATTCTATATTTATAGTTAATAGCACCTGGGTGATCATGCTGTCCACTCGTTTGTCTGCAACACCCAAAACAAATTTTGAGTGGGTCCTCCTGATTCCATTATCATGTTAATATAAATTCTACATTACAGTTTCCTTATTAACATCTCATACAGACCCACTCATAAGTGACAGGATACAGGTCACGCCCTTTTGGAAACTGTAATGTGAGTTTGCACTTGCGTTGCATACTCTTATTTTATTCATTGCATTAATAATTTTATATAGAAGAGTTTTCTGTTTATCTAAGTCAATTCCATAAGCATTCCTTTATTTTACATCTCCAATCATGCATGATGAATTCATGAGATCAAACCAGTCATGTATCATAGAGATTAATTCTCCAGTAATCTTCCAGATACAGCTTCTTAACAGCCCCCTCTCACATAAATATTCAACAGACTTAGCATATTTTAAACGCTGAAAATCAGCTTTTTCAAGTTTATACGAATTCCACTAATTTTGTTAGCTAGATAGACCACATTCTGTGCGTGTCTTACTTAACATTTCCCTCTAACAAGAATCAGAAATCTATATTCAATCCTCATAACAAAAACCCTTAGTTATAATTTTTTTTATTTTTTGTTCTTTGATATATAGGGCATCGGGAAATAAGAATATTACCCTATCATGACATGTCTTTTTTTATTGCAACTTGCTTTAATTTTATTGAGTCTGTCCCAAAGACCTGCCATAATTTATGATTGTTCGACATTTGATCAAGAACATAATATGTAATTACAGGGTGGTCTGCATTCTCTACTTCTACAGTCATTCCTATCGCCATCTCATGGACACATGATTTGTCAAGATCATAAAAGATGGGATGTCTCCATTTAGCAGTCAGACCCTCGATCAACATGATAAGCTGAACCTTTCCATAAAGTTTATTTAATCTATTTGTTCCTTTATCATAATTCCAGTGTTTTGCGATTTTCATTTCATCACAAAATATGACGGCTAGCCTTTATTCTACAGTAAAGATTTCAGCTTTCTTTTCATTAATGACAAAACTTATGTCCATATACCTGGCTCACAAGGAAAAAGTCTTTCGCGTGACGTCATGTCTTCTACTGCGAGCCAGGTAGCCTGTGCGTCGTTAGACCTAATATGCCTAGACCGTGAGTATGGGAACCTATGGAGGCATTAGAGACGAACTTTTTAGTGGGGACCGCAAATTGGAGAGACGCTTTGAAGGTCCATCAATAATGAAACGTGAAAGAAAAACTGTTTAAAACTTTATAGGACTGGAAGTGCAGAAAAACACTTAGTAAGGTTTATAGGACATTTATGTATTTCATTTATTTATGGATGTCTGATGGATTCGGTTGCCGATACCGAAAAATGGGTTCTCTATTGACATTTGTTTTTAGAAAGACTAATGACACTGAGAATAAGTTGGGATAGTTTTATTTAATATGATTATGCAGAACAGTAATGGTGTCTTAATGATTTCTGGGATATTAGATTCCTTTTTTTTCATTTTCATGTTAGCTATTTTGGGGAAATAAAGACAATATTTTTGAAATCGCCTAAGATTTGGACTGATTTTAGCTACAGAGATGGCAGGTGATAGCTGAATTGAAAGTAGGTCGCGTTACCAGAGTGAGGAATTCTCTCCTTTTAGTTAAACGTGGTAAATTTGACCATGTAACATATATATATATATATATATATATATATATATATATATATATATATATATATATATATATATATATATATGTGTGTGCGAATGTGTGTATATATATATATATATATATATATATATATATATATATATATATATATAAATATATATATATATATATATATATATATATATATATATATATATATATATATATATATATATATATATATATATATATATATATATATATAACATAATATCTATATATATATATAATTATATATATATATATATATATATATATATATATATATATATATATATATATATATATATATATATATATAGTCTCAGTAATTGTGAGGTTACTTGGAAATCTTGGCTTAATGATAAATAATACTGTCAAGACTAGCTTTATAAAGCAAAAATTATCAGGCTGAAAAATTGACAAGGATGAGGAATCACTGAAATTGCAATAAAATTCATTATCTTACTAAAATCTTCGGTAAAAAGAAAAACATAAAAACAAGATGAAATGTAAACGGACAGCCACACCCAAAGTAAAATGGCTAACGACCCACTTGTGTACCTATTATGAAATCACACGATAGCTCATTGAATACTGGAAGAGTTGTTATTTAATTCCGATTTCATCCTCTTAATAACCAAGGAAACTGTCAACTTTGAACATCATTCAAGAAAACTTTCCACATCCCGATCACCTCCCGGAGGATGACAGCGAATAGTCCCGCGAATGTGCCAGCCAATCAGGAACATCTGCAGGATGCCAAGAATTCCAGCGCCCATCTCCGGGTACACCTGGGGCGCTCTCAGACTTCGCCCAAGACCAGCTCAGCTGATGAAAGATTGCCACCTCAGATGAGCCACTATAAATACTGCAACCAAGACACTGCTTCTTCAGTTTCCCTGCTAACTCGTCACGATGATGGCCTTCGAGGACGTTGAAACATGTTGACAAAGGAAGAATAATACCAGCAGAAACTAGAAAAAATACCAGTCTGCATACCCGACAACGCACCCTGCCCGGCCACGACCAGTCATACCAACATACCAGGAGACAAACTCCGCTAGAATAAGACCAATATTCAGCCTTCCTGTATACCAGTATACAGTATACAGTATACCAGTCGACGAACCTTGCACGAATCCCTGGTTTTTAAAATAAAATAGAAAAGCATGCCCACATCCTTTCTATTAAACACCAACATGAATATATTGGCCAGTTATAAAGCAATATTGCTGAGCCAGAAAATCGATTAATAAGAAGAATATAAATGTTTTCATATAAAATTAATTCGCTAAACATAGCTTTTATTTTAACAGATTATTATTATTATTATTATTATTATTATTATTATTATTATTATTATTATTATTATTTTATTATTATTATTATTATTATTATTATATTATTATTATTATATATATATATATATATATATATATATATATTATATATATATATATATATATATATATATATATTAGATATATATATATATATATATATATATTTTTTTTTTTTTTGCTCTATCACAGTCCTCCAATTCGACTGGGTGGTATTTATAGTGTGGGGTTCCGGGTTGCATCCTGCTCCTGCCTTAGAGTCCATCACTTTTCTTACTATGTGCGCCGTTTCTAGGATCACACTCTTCTGCATGAGTCCTGGTGCTACTTCAGCCTCTAGTTTTTCTAGATTCCTTTTCAGGGATCTTGGGATCGTGCCTAGTGTTCCTATGATTATGGGTATAATTTCCATTGGCATATCCCATATCCTTCTTATTTCTATTTTCAGATCTTGATACTTATCCATTTTTTCCCTCTCTCTCTCTTCAACTCTGGTGTCCCATGGTATTGCGACATGAATGAGTGATACTTTCTTCTTGATTTTGTCAATGAACGTCACGTCTGGTCTATTTGCACGTATCACCCTATCTGTTCTGATACCATAGTCCCAGAGGATCTTTGCCTGATCGTTTTCTGTCACTCCTTCAGGGAGGTGCTTGTACCGCTTATTACTGCAAGGTAGCTGATGTTTCTTGCACAGGCTCCAGTGGAGGGCTTTTGCCACTGAATCATGCCTCTTTTTGTACTGGTTCTGTGCAAGTGCCGGACATTCTCTTGCTATGTGGTTTATGGTTTCATTTTTCGTATTGCACTTCCTACATATGGGAGAGATGTTATTTCCGTCTATCGTTCTTTGAACATATCTGTTTCTTAGGGCCTGATCTTGTGCCGCTGTTATCCTTCCTTCAGTTTCCTTCTTTAGCTCTCCCCTCTGTAGCCATTGCCAATTGTCATCGCTGGCTAGTTCTTTAGTCTGTCTCATGTATTGTCCGTGTATTCGTTTGTTGTGCCAGTCCTCTGTTCTGTTTGTCTTCACTGGTTAAGAGAAACCACAGCAAGAGGCCCATCAAGACTGCGAAGTTTTTTTGTGTGTGTGTTTTTTTTTTTACCCGGGCAAAATACATAAAGAAAAAGTTTTGAAAGAAACTGATCTGCCGATTCAAGAATAGGAAGAGAGATAAGAAAGAAGAGAGTAGAGATCAACAGATGCTCCCCAACCAGCGATGGACGGCAGTGTTAAATCCATGGAGATATTAGGAGAGGTCATAAATAAAGCAAAGTAGCATGATGAAAGCTATTGCAAAGAACTGGATATATTTTCAATGGATTCGTAATCTTGATACAAGTCAAGTCAGTATCCCTCATAATGATACCTCATTAATCATTTCAATTGCCTTCGAAACTCGAATAGTTAAAACACGTTGAGATTTATTACCTGGTTATTTATTTTTATGTGATTAATTAATTAGAACGAAATATCGAAAAGTGCTGAAACCTCCCATAACGCCAATCGATATGATTAAACACCCGGCCGTTGATTCCAAAATAGAAGAGCCAGTTATTTGGGATAATCGGCTTCATGATGAATTCCTTATGTTGGGTCTAAAATAGTTTTCTTTTTTATTAAACTCTATTATCTTCTGTATCATGGAATATTATTGGTTATTTTGCTGCTGCCAAAATCATGATAACAGGATACCCAAACCATCTCTGTGCCATAAATGTTTCGTCTAGATACGTAGTATGTGATTTTGCGATTTTCAAAAGGGACGAAATGAAAGAGAAATTCCGTAAATACTTTAAGTATAAGTAACTTTCTCAATCTAAGGATATAGCGGAATCGGAAGATAGACTGGATTTCTTAGGTTTCCTTTTAAAACGAGAATTCACGAACATAATTGCTATTTCTATATTCCGTCTAACTGTTTATTTATGTAGGAATATAAAACTCTCATGCCTACATATGAATGTCATTTTCAGATATATGATTTTATTGGAGCGCGAAGATTTCGAGAGGAGCGCATTGTGGTATTATAGTTACATATGTATCTTGTGAAAATGACCACACACACATACACACACCATGGACGAATGTTCCCGGGACCTGGCAGGTAAATATTTTTTATACGAAGTCTGCCTTTCTCAAAAATAAGGACAGACTTTGTCAGAGAAAAATAAAGGTCTGTTTCAAACGACTGCCTACAAATAAATATGACAATAATTTGTTACAGCAACAGGGTTCTGTACTTGTTTAGAACAACAGACAGGCTGCTAGTCTGCTATGCTCGCCAACCGGTGTTCCTAAAGCATTTTAGAATAAGTGGGAACAAGCATTAAAAATCTCACTTTGCTCTAAAAATAAGATAGATATTTTGCCTACCAGCTTCAGGACTCGACACCATCCTTATGATTGATACAAACGAGCTGTGTTTGCTCAGTCGCCAGACGGCTCTTGTGTTATCTATTTCCTCTAGAAATCCTAGTTGCCAGCAATTGCTGCCTGGTCTCATATGCATGATGTACGCAGTCATTATTAACGAGACTTTCTGGATGTGTGAATAATTATTTGAAATAAGAAACAAGAGTCACAAATTTGAATTTTCTCTCGACTGTCTCTGATAAGAATAATGCAGAGGAAACCATGTACAATATAGAGCAGCCAGCCGCCCCTACCCCACCCTTATCTCTCTCTCTCTCTCTCTCTCTGTCTCTCTCTCTCTCTCTCTCTCTCTCTCTCTCCGAACCCCAAAGTTTCTCTCAAAAGTGATACATACTTCTGAATTATTGATCTTCCTCAGATGCCTAAGATACGTGACGAGTACTTGGTAGACAGAGACGATCTCCTTCAAATTGACCTAGTAGGTACCAGAAATAAAAATTATTTTGTTAGGCCAAGTGAGTAATTGAAATTCTGTGCATGGGCTATTCAATACATAAAATAATGTCATTGGTAAGTTGCTTATTTACATTACATTTAGTATAAATTATACTTTTTTTTAAATATTTGTATTGCGTAATAAGTGGCAATAAGTGAATTTCCTTGTGATATTATATGATCATTTTG
>NC_087220.1:8424990-8469499 GCF_015104395.2 Macrobrachium nipponense
AGGTCATGTTGGTTTAACGAAGACGAAGAGAAATATCACTTTCCCTAAACATCATGTCATAATACAGCATCTCTCTCTCTCTCTCTCTCTCTCTCTCTCTCTCTCTCTCTCTCTCTCTCTCTCACGCGCGCTTTCAGTTGTTGGGCAATTCTCCGTTGGTTCTTCGACCGTGAGAAACCTATTGTTTGTCGTAGACTCTCATTTATGCTTTCTATTGTATTCTTTCATACTAGTGAGGCAGAAGTTTCAAGAATAATCTTTCTTTCAACTGCAACGGCGAGAAATCTCGGAGTACTTATGTTTCACGAATATTAGATAGGGTAGCGTAAAGACAGAAAAGAGAGAATAATCAGGGTACAGTGACTATAACGAGAGAGAGAGAGAGAGAGAGAGAGAGAGAGAGAGAGAGAGAGAGAGAATTAAGCTTTGGTGTGTTGAGTCAAATTTGATCAACAACCATAGACGTAACAAACCATAGTCACTGGACGTTGGCGAGACGGGAAAGCGGCAACAGCCATAACACCGTCGCTATTGAAATTTTTAGATCTGTACCCGACTCACTTAGTTTCTATCAATAATGAAGCTCCACCTCCAGGAGGAAGTATTAATCTGTTAATTAACTCACTCCGCCTTAAAGAGGAGGAACTAACGTGTTAACCACACCTAAAATGTGATGGGGTAAGATAAGAGAGAATCCGCTCCACGAATCAAGAATCCGTTTGGGCGGAGAACTAGAACATACACCGCCTTAGGAGGTTGGGCCAAATTCGGTCCTGGGGTAGCTGATTGCAGAAAGCCAGAAGGAGAGAAGAGAGCAGCCGCTGTACATTAAAGAAGCAAGACTTTGCCAGTGGTACTAACCAGATTCTTAAGTTGTAAACTTAAGAATAGTAAAGAAAGAAACTGTTGTTCGTCTCACTCAAACACTCCTGAGAGACTGATAATATTATTAATCCAGAACTGCCAATTAACAAGAAGCATAAAGTCAAACATAGAATCAGATGACAGAAAGAATCAACTAAAAGAAAGAAGCAGGTAAGAGAACATAATATACACTCGAATACCCTACAAACATCATAACAGTCTAATAACTACCTCTTTTTGGACGTAACTTAATATCCCATCTTTTCAATGTATGTAGTTTGAAATTTTTATCTTTAATACTTCCAATTATATAACTATATATCTAATATCTATATATATATATATATATATATATATATAGTATATATATGTGTGTGTGTGTGTGTGTATATAAATGTATATATATATATATATATATATATATATATATATATATATATATATATATATATATATATATATATATACACACACACACACACACACACACACACACACATATATATATATATCATATATATATATATATATATATATATATATATATATATATATATAGATATATATATATATATATTATCAGGAATAAGTCACCAAACAGCACGTGACAAATATGTACGTAAATAGCCACCAGGTACCAAGCGCTTTCGTGTATTGCGTACACTTCTTCGGGGTACAAAGTAAAATAAATAAATAGAAACATAAACAAGAAAATTTCACAGAACAAAGATCAAAGCCATTAACAAGCAAATTATCATTACAAATTGTCACTACCAAACAAGTAAGAATACTTTAAATGTGCTTAAGAACTGAAACTGCAGTTAGTATAACAGGCTGTTGCTAAAAGGTGACATTGTATTTCCCTACAATTTTATAAACAAGGTAACTATCTAATTTAAAAAGACCTGAACTCAGATTCATAAGTTGATCGTTAAAATGCTTAATAAATGCAGATTCAGTTATGTTTCTTTTTCAATATGGTTACAAAATATTACTTCAGATGTATTTTTCCAGTCTATACTATGGTTAAAAAAATTTATGTGTACAAATAAAGCACTCGTCGATTGACCTGTTCTAACTGCGTAAAGTGTTGTTTTAGACGGTATAGTTCTTTACCAGTTTAGTTCTTTACCAGTTTGACCAAGGTATTTGTAATTACAGCCAGCACAAGGAATCGTGTAAATACAGCCACTAGTTTGTATTGGGGAATTTCGCACAGTGATATTTTTGAAGTGTTCCTTAATTTTTATATACCACATTTATCTTGAAAATTTTCAGTAATTGCTGAATAACAGAAAGATTTACATTATATGGCAGTGTTAAGATATTTTCTCTCACAAAAGGCTCCCTATTCTTAGTGAAAAAAAAATATTTCTAGCTTTCTTTCTGCAAAGATTTGTCAATTAAAAAACTTTGGTATTTTAACCTATTTCCTACGTCATAAATTTTACAATTCTCGGAGTCTAGGAATTCCGGACTGCATATCCGTAGTGCCCTTAAAAACATACTACCAAAAAACTGAGAGTTTTACATTAACAGGGTGGTCTGAATAATAGTGTATATAAGAACAGACATTGGTAGTTTTCCTGTAAACATCAAACACAAAGCTTATATCCCTTCTATGAACCAAAACATCTAAAAACGGTAATGAACAATTATTTTCTTCTTCAACGGTGAATTTAATAGAAGGTACCAAATTATTTAACTTTTCTAAAAATATGTTCAAATTTTCGCTCATGGGCCAAACACATGAATATCATCAATATATCGAAACCAAAGAACCCTTAGGCAAAATACCAGGTAATATTTTTACTTCAAAAAATTCCATATACAGGTTGCTAAGTACTGGGGAAAGGGGATTTCTCATAGCCATTCCAAACTTTTGATGGTAATAAATTCCGTTAAAAACAAACTTGCAATCTTTAACGCATAATATTATCAATTCTAAAATTTTGTCAGAAGCCAAAGGTAAAATATGCTTTGTTAATTCGTCAGCTAAAAAGTTCAATAAATCATTAACTAGAACATTGGTATATAAAGAGGTAGCATCAAAACTGATCATTTTAAAGTCATAAGAATCGTAACTAACCATTTAGACAGTTTATATGAAACACTACCAACCGAACTGATTATTGGGCGGACAGGATTACCAAACTTGTGCGTTTTAATAAGACCATACATATACGGTAAGGTTGCACTTTGCGAGGAAAACTGTTTGACTAGAGCATCATTTCCTTTTAAGACACTTTTTAATATCTCATTGAAATTACTATTAACTGAGGCAAAGGGGGTTTTTTTCTTAGTTCTGAATAAGTTACGTGATCTGACAAAAGATTGTACATTTTTCTAACATACTCATCCTTATCCATTATTACCAGAACCTGGGATTTATCAGCCTTCGTAATATGCAGGTCATTATCATTTTTTAAGTCAATGTAACACTTTATAAAACGTCTAGGAATACTAGTTGGGATTGGTTTCGACATGGCACCGTCAACAATACCTTTACAAATATTAAGTTCATCACTAGATAAACTACTATTCCTTTCCAGATTATTAAATGAATTAGCAACATCTACATAAACAATATTTTCTTTTTGTGAATGAACCATGAATTTTAGGATATTTTTAATGGACCCTGGAGATCTATATTATATATATTAATATATATATATTATATAATAATATATATATATATATATAATTATATTACAAACACACTCACACACACACAAAACCACACACCACACACACACACAACCACACACACATTATTATACATATATCTATTATATATATATATATATATATATATAATATTACACAATATATATATATTATATATATATATTTTATATATATATATATATATATATATAATATTGTAACCTGAACCTTGATTTTTGTTTTTCAGGGTTAATTAGCAGGACAGGATCGAAAAGTGTCAAATACTTCATGTAATAAGCACATTTCTAAGCACAGTGTAAAACAAACTATAAACCATTAATAATGAAGGCTCTTACAAATGTAAAGTAGGAAAAGGGAAGCTAAAACTTTATCGTTAGATCATTACATACAGTAACAACCAACTACTAGCACATAAGCAAGTCAAAAAGAGAAAACTCTTAATCTATAATAGCACCATATACATAAACGAATGATAACTAGTTATTTACATGTCAATCAATCTATACAAAAAGCTGAATTCACAAATATGAAGAGTTAAAATTGATAATATACATAGCGAGAGATCATCAATGAACGTTTCGTTAATATGTAATTATGAAATCATTAAACTGTTCAATCTTCTGTTTAAAATGAGATTGTCTGGTTTGTACATACCAGAACTCAAAATAAAAGTTCTCTGGAATATTTATTTATAAAATCATTGCAAAATTAAATTTCCTATGCCTCTGCCGAATCAATAAATTAATATAAATAAGGAACACTTGAAGTCTACTCTGTTATAACAGATTATTTCCTATCACAATTTTTATATGAAATGACAGAGGGAGCATGCAGATAAAAAGATCAAATTACACACTTTATTTGAGCAACTTTAATCTATAAATGCTAAATTCACTTATGACCTGAGGGAAGTTACAAAATTGTATATTCAGGTAACAAAATTATTTAACATATAACAGCCATAAGTGCTTAATAAAGCAACCTTCACCAGGGAAAAAATAAATAACCTATTCTGAACAATGATAGCCGTCATCCAGAGAGAGAGGCTCTTTTATGAAGCCTCCATTGAATTTACTTTAAAATTACTTCATTACTGAATGTGATTTGATCCAGAAGTAATGAAATAGACTCCAAGGAGGAACGATTTTTTTTTCTAAATCGACCTACATTAAAGTTGCTGAGCTTTTTTCGATGGTTGACCCATAAGTTGTTTATTTTTCTTAAAATCATAGATAATGCTCTCTCTCTCTCTCTCTCTCTCTCTCTCTCTCTCTCTCTCTCTCTCTCTCTCTCTCTCTCTCTCTCACTCCTAATCATTGATACAATACACATCCAGCCTTTCGTCCGAAAGGATGGACGTGATGTGAGATTCAACAAAGTAGCATCAAATAAAGTAGTATAAAAAAAATAGTTTCCTGTTGGTTTCTACCTTGTAAAATTTATTGTTACTTTTCAAGTAGAGTGACCTACAGTTAAAGGTCAGAAGATTTCCTTATAAAAATTAGCAAAACGTATAATAGCCGGTCATACAAAACACAACCATAATATTAATCATTTGACTTCTCGACGACAAAGCAATAGTTCTTAAGGTTTAATCATTCTTAATCACATCAGAGAACTTGGAAGCGTTTATCTTAATATATCTATATATATATATGTATATATATATATATATATATATATATATATATATATATATATATATATATATATATATATATATATATAAGGAGAGACAGACAGAGACAGAGAGAAAGACAGAGACCCAAAAATAGTGTTTTGCATCAAACTACTTTTTGTCTACACATACTAGATATCTGACATCAGCCTTAGGTGGTCTTAGAGATGACCTCGGTGGATGGTTATACTTCATAATGAAAATACAGCCAGATTACCTTATCTGAGGTAATGTGTAACAGATTTCGTAATCGAAATAGGTTTTCTAATGCCGCGTCATTTGTATATTATTCCGAGTTTGTTGCGATGCCATAATTACGAATTTCGAAACCCGTTTCCCCGAATAAATCAAATTAGTTTCTGATGACTGTGCGCCAGCAATATGGAACATATCAGGGAAGCAAAATGTTTCGCCAAATTACGTATCGGAAACAGGCAAATAATTAACATTGAAATGATGCAATATCCACAGTATGGGAATTCAGCTTTAAGGAAGTTCTTATTATTGCTTTTGTTCTAGTGAAATTTATTTCATTTCTATCAACTTTTAACGCTTATCTCATCAATTGATTTATATCTGCAATTGTGGGAAAATTATGGACTATTCAATGATACAATAAATCAGCGCAAAAGCAAATACAAATTTTGGTAAATGAGCAAAGAATGACGCTTTCAAGTTATGTTACTTATGTAAAGGTTAGAGTTTTTGTGATTGACGCTACATATTACTTAAATGAGGTAATATTTACATATGATCCACCAGATAATCGATTAGACTATTGTTGGAGGAGTTAAACATCTAAGTAGGAGGAGGCCGGAGGTAATATAAAGATTAAGAAGTGGAAAGAAAAGCAATAGGCATTTTGTATTATGTAAAATGTGTAAATCTCTGCTAATGTCCATCAATGTCAATCAATGTCATCAATATTAGCACCATTATTATGCGTGTACACACATACCCACACTCAAACACGCGCACACACACACGCACATACATGCATATATATATATATATATATATATATATATATATATATATATATATATATATATATATATATATATATATATATATATATATATATATATATTATATATATATATATATATATATATATATATATATATATATATATATATATAATATATATATATATATATATATATATAAGTGTGTGTGAGTGTGTGTGAGTGTGTGTGTGTGTGTACGTTTACACGTATAACAATGGTACTATTAATGATACTGTGCTTTTACCGGCTCCTTCTAATGATGACTGCAATGAACAAATGTGTTTACGAAGCTCCAAAGGTGAAAGGTTAGGCAAGTTAATGAAGCATCGACGAGTTCACAGAAATAAAGAAATAAAGATTTTACCTCAACCACAGTTGGAGTAACATTAGAGAGAGATTAAGTGAATTCAATTACATTGTTTACCAAATAATGAGCCCCGCTCGCTGTAGCGTCAATGGAAAAGTATTCTGTGCAGGATATGGCTTTATTCTAATTGGCTTATGGAAGCTTTTAGGTCATGCGAACATCATTACAATTTCATAGTTGAATTTGCATTACTCATTACATTTATTGGGACTGTACGAGGCTTTTATTTTTGAGTATTAAGATTGTGACCTTATACGCACAGTTTACTAAGTGTCGAAAGATCGCAAAAAATAGCACCAAATACCAAACATGCTAATTAACTTATTTCACAAAGCTTTACAACAAATGACGTTAGCAAAAGCAGTTAATACCCAATCAACGAAACAACTTTAAACTCAGTTTGTGCCTAAAAGGAATGACGCCAAAGTTGCCTCCTAATCTCTGGAAAAACAACGGGACATTCTGAGCCTTAAGGTTCTTGCACTTCACAAACAGTTACCAAAGATTCGCGCTAATTACTGCAAGTATCACGCGAGCGAACGTGTACACCCACACACATACACGGACAATCAAGCACACACACACACAACACACACACACACACACACACATATTATGTATATATATATATATTATATATATATATATATATATATATATATATATATATATACATATATATATATATATATATATATATATATATATATATATATATATATATATATATATATATATATATATATACCTATATATATGTGTGTGTGTGTGTGTGTGTGTGTGTGTGTGCGCGCGCCGTCTGTCGTGAGTCTGGGGTGTACACGTTCGCTTGCGTGATAGCGTTTGTTATTTTAGTCAGTGGCACCATTGCAGTTGTCATTGAACGTTTAGAAAGGGGTGCCCAAGCAGGATGTGCCTAAAAGCTTCCTGGCGTTATTCTTCTCATCAGATGTAATTATAGTCAATTAATGTAGACATGGATTTTTGCTTTTATCTCCTCAGTTTTAGATAAACATTTAGACAGCCTTTCTTACTATTTACGAATATTGAACCACATGTAGGATGCCACCATATCCAGGTAAAAGAGTATATATACATACATATATATATATATATATATATATATATATATATATATATATATATATATATTATATATATATATGTGTGTGTGTGTGTGTGTGTGTGTGTGTGTGTGTGTGTGTGTTTCTGTGTGTGTGTGTGTGCGTGTGTGTGCAAATAAATATATGCGGGAATAAGGTTTACATGTATATGGTTGTTTTATATTAGCGTCGTTTATTCATTTTGAAGCTGAAAATTACAATAATGACACCAAATTACAATAATTACTCATCTAAAAACACAATTTCAATATATAAAGCAAATTAAAAGAACACCAACGAAACTCAAGTAATATTTCCAGAGGAGGAAGGAAGGCGAGTGGATGAAATAAAAATATATTTGTTCTTTATGCCAGGTACAGAGGGGTGGAGGCAGTTTGGTTGTTCAGTTTCGGAACAATCGTTTTTATAAAGAGCGATTCGAAGACTGCTACCTGCTGCGAGAAGACGCTTTTGCAAAGATTGTAAAGTTTTTATATTCAGTATTGCTCTTGCTTTTCTTTGTGTGGTCACGGATGCTAAAACATTCAGATGATATTTTTGACAACCAAACTGTCTCCCTCCACCCCTCTGTACCTTGCGTTAACAACAGAGATGCTTTCGTTTTTTGTTTTTGTTTTTTAGTCACTTGTCTTCCTTCCTGTACTGGAAATGGTACTTGAGTTTCGTTGGTGGACTTTCAATTTGCTTTATATATTGTAGTTGTGTATTCAGATGAGTAATTATTGTAATTTTATTTTATTATTGTAATTTTCATCATGGAAATGGGTCTGGTCCCTGAAACGTTGCACTGAATAAACTACGCCAATATGAAACCGACACATGCATGTAAACCCCTCCTGCTATGTATCCCGTCTTAGGCTTCCGCTTCGGTTGATATATATATATATATATATATATATATATATATATATATATATATATATATATATATATATATATATATATATATATATATGTATAACTAAATCACGAAAGTTAGGAACGTGATAAATCCATAAATAAAGAATAAATGCTTCGTTTATTTTTCCTTCGTGGCATTTATCTTTATTATATATATATATATATATATATATATAGATATATATATATATATATATATATATATATATATATATATATATATATATTATTTTTTTGTGTATATATGTTTCCTTCCACTCCCTTTTGTTTATGGTCTTTCTATGCCACTCTCTAACAGCAAATTTTCTTAGCTCTTAGATCCATCTCCTTCTCTTCCTATCCCTGCATCGTTTGCAATCTCTAGGAACCCATTCTGGTTATACTTTTCGTCCATCTATTATCTGACTTTCTCATTATATGTCCTCCCCACGCCCATATCTTTTTCTTACGTGTTAGAATATCCTCTACTTTAGATGTCTTTCGTATAAATGATACTCTTTTTCTGTTTCTTATTGTTATTCCTACCATTTTTCTCTCCATAGCTCTTTGAGTTGTAACTAGCTAATGTTCTAGGGTTTTAGAAGCAAAAGATAATACTGTAGGACCATCTGATTAAATACTTTTCTTTTAGAGAAAGTGGATTTTTACTTTTCATAATCTCATGTTGGTTACCACAAGCTCTCTATCCTATGCGTATCCTTTTAATTTCGGCCTCATGTCCTGGGGAAACACTTACTGTCTGCTCTAGATACGTATATTCATTACAATCTCTAGTCTAGAGGTTCGTCCATACCCCTTATTCAGCTTTCTCTATTCAAATATTCTATCATCTTTTGTAATTTCTCCTCTGATTCACTAAGTAGAACTATGTCATCTGCAAATCTTACTTTGTTAAGGTATTCTTCAATAAAGTTAATTCCTACATTTCCCAATCTAAATTCTTAAAGCTTACTTGTTCCAGAGAAGTTACAGACTTTTCAGAACAAGCAGTGTTGGTGTATACTAATATAATTGTAGAGCAGCCTATTTTCATTAGATATCTTTAACTGCAAAGAGAAAAATGGGTGTGAATGGCATACAGAGCGCTAAACCAAACTTATCTGCAAAATTACCAGGAATAATGATTGATAAATTCCTCTGCAAGCATCTTGAGAGAGGCATGCTGACCAACAGGCTTGTCGCGCTTTAAACGATGAATGTATTGTAATACTTATGAATGCTGGCATTATAGGAAAAGCTATAGATATATTAATTATCATAATTATTTTATTCCATTTTTTAAAATTTTTAGACTGGGATGATAAACCTTTTCTTTAAGGGATGGAAACTTGACATCTAAAAGCTGCATGTCATTTAATTTTACTATAACTTCTCTTCTCATGGCACTAAGGTCGGCAACAACAAACTTGTTGAAAAGGGGGAAACATTTGCATTTTTGAAAAAGATAGTTCAGATTTGTTACCGATTAGTCATTTAAGTTTTCCTTCTGATAACAAAGAATAGAATAAAAAAAAAATATTCGTCCAGGAAGGAATAACTGATATTGTTCTTGTTACCATCAAGATTTTATCAAGAATATAAAGACCTGAATCAAAGGATTATTCTGATAACAAAAGTATTTAGAGTTCCCTGACTACCTCTTGACTTCCCGTTGTCTTCTAATTTCCTTTAAATACCTAATAACTAAAATGGGGATAAATGCAGAAGCCCTCTCCTTCTGCAGAAGGATTGGAACAGAAGCACGGTAATGGAAGTGAGGTACCACTGAGCGTATCATGTTTGCGAAGACAGATATTGATTCATTTAACCTTATATATATATATATATATATACGTATATATATATATATATATATTATATATATATATATATATATATATATATATATATATATCTATATATATATATATATATATATATATATATATATATATATATATGTATATGTATATATACATATATATATATATATATGTATATATATATATATATATATATATATATATATATATATATATATATATATATATATATATATATATATATATATATATATATATATATATTGTAATAATATGCTTAATTTCCATTCGTGGCCTGTAAGTAAATTTCATTCAGTTACTTTCAATTTAATTTGTTTATTGCCACAAAAAAAAAAAGACTGGTTAAGGTTTTTCTCGCTCCCACCGAAGGTTGTTATTATTATAAGTACCTCGCATGAGAGTTGTTTTTTTTTTTCTCTTTTTCAATGTAACTTTATATCGGCCGGATGACCTTGTTTGGGGTGATTTAGGGTAGTCGTTGCCTCACTTTTGGTGGGGACCGTTGGCTGAGGATGAAAAGGAGTATGCATTCGGCTCCTTATCTTGGAGGTTTCCCTGACCTGATCCCTGCAGACGTTATTAAAAATTTGGAGATTCTCTTGGCCTTGCTACGTTTGAGGACCCCCCTTTTCACCTGTATTACGGAGGGCGTTGACGGTGTTCCGCCTCCTAATTACTAAAGTCGCTGTGGAAGCTGCAGCCTTGTTTGAGAAACGTCTCCTGTGCTCTGTTCGGGCACCCTTTTGATACTATATCTACGTATCTGCATCTCTGGACCTGCTTGCTGCCCTTGGGAATGCATCTTGTCTTGTCCCTTGTCCTGCTTTCGTCCTGAAACCTCCGGTGGAGTCGTGAAAAGGCCTGAATCTGTTCAGCTTGCTGGTAAGGATATAACTGAATATCTTCTTTATTGGCGTTACTGACGCGGGTCAGTGTATCCTTCGGCTGCAGTCCCCCTTTTCGTGATTCCGGAGCGTTGATAGACAGCCGTGTCGTATTCAGTAATGGTGTCATCGCCCGTATAGTGCCTGCTTGTAACCACCTATGATGTTAAGATCGAGTGATCCGTGTTGAGTTTATTTGTAATTATGTATGTAAATATTTTTTGGGGGGTAATTGTATGATCTAGGATTAAGGTTTCTTTCCTCTTTCATTATCTTCTCCAAAAGAATATTTTCAGGGCTTTCTAGAAATAGGCTGTTTTCCTTCCTCCTCCTAATCACTGTCTCTTGTTCTATCGTGTGAATGAGAATATTTTTTAGGTAAAATATTTTGTAAACCCTAATCAGTTTTTTTTTTTTATATGTTGGTTTAATTTAAGATTTATTTAAAATAAATACTAAAGTTTTGGTTTATATTTTCGTTAATCCTCTTTGAGTGTTATTTGGTGTTTTTTCACTGTCTGGAGATCTTGCCCCTTGGCTTTAAATTCTAACCTTTGTGGCACTGATCGTTAAGAAGAAAAGACCTGTTCTTGCCACTTATACTTTTTTAAATAGTTGTGAGTAATGTTCATAACAATATATATATACGCATATGAATATATAGATATATATATTATTTGTTGGAGTTTCTCAGGAGTCTTTAAATGAGATGCAGTGCAAGCTTCTTCCCTTCATTCACACTAGAATGATACAGTCACAGATACAAGTTCAACAATGAAGACTACAAATCAATTTGAAGTTCTGTTAACAGCAACTGCTCTGGCTTTGGGTAGCTGACCAACTTTCGTCAGAGCTGTGCGGCAGTCCTTTCTTTTTCCAACTGGTGCTCTCCTTCGCTGCTGGGCTTCTAAAAGATTCTACAAAAGAGAATGTCCCACCTATAATAGGCGGGATATGCTTTTTGGACCTCCTGTTGGTCATTCATATTGGTTGTAGATTATCTAACGCCGTCCTTTAGGTGTGATGGATTGACTTAATTCCTCCCCTTGTGGGTAGAACTTATGACGTCACCGTAACTGTCGAGTTTCCGGCAAGAGTGTATAGGTCAGGTCATAGGTGAAGATTTTTATGGAACCGCTTTGATTAAAACTTTGTGCGTGTTGCGGCTGCTGATGGGGACTCTTCCTGTGACTAATTCTCTCTCTCTCTCTCTCTCTCTCTCTCTCTCTCTCTCTCTCTCTCTCTCTCTCACTCTCACTGTCTTGTTTCTCCCTCTCTTCTATATTAACGCTGTTCCTAACTGACATTCTCTTAGCTATCATTACATATGACAGTCCCCGGGTTTACGACGGGTTCAGCTTACGGCATTCTGAGGTTAAGGTGCTTTTCAATTATATCCATCAGAAATTATTTCCAAGGTTATGACGCCTACAAACGCTGATCTAGTAGAAGAAAAATGATGCCAAAAATGCAAAATAATCAATATTTGAAGGTTTTTTTGATGAAAAATGCAATAACAATGCAGTTTACATAGTTTTTAACGTACCCAAAGCATTAAAAGTAAGGTTTTCTTAGGATTTTTATGATGTTCTGGCTTATGACAATTTTCGGCTTACGACGCGTCTCAACGAACGGAAGCCCCCGTCATAACCCAGTGACTGCCTGTAATACATTTTGCAGGATTGGGCCAATACCCATAGAGAAGGCAAGCGATTTGGGTGATACACCCGATGCTGTTTTTGGAAACTTACAAATTATGGGGGATAGTCTTTCGATTATCGGCTGGCCATCGCGGAATCGGAGGAATTTATTTCTGGTGCTAGAAATTCATTTTTCGATATAATATGGTTCTGACCCCACAGTAAGCTGCAAGTCCCGTTTGCTAGCTGCCCAATTGGTTCCAACAACCAAAAAACAAAAAATAACTAAACCTTCGGGCCAGCCCTAGGAAATCTGCTTATCAGTTCAGTGGTCTGGTAAAACTAAGATATACTCAAGTTTTACAAATTATGGCTTTATGTAGCTAATTTTTAAAAATACTAACGCAAAATATAAGATGCAGATACTTTCACCAATGTAACAAATTCATATCAATAAAAGCTGAGAAAGAAATGAAGCACAGCAAAAATATCAATAATAGCACAGAGATAAAGACATAAACGTTTTATAAGAGAGAGAGAGAGAGAGAGAGAGAGAGAGAGAGAGAGAGAGAGAGAGCAGAGAAAGAGTATTGTTTGACAGTTTTTTGGCGGTGTGAGTTCTAGCAACGAAAATGCGCTGTGAATTGAATAGTCTTTTACCTGTCCAATTGTTATTATTCTTAATGTAGAATGAAATGGTCATGGAAACTACTAATCCACAAACAATATTATGGTGTGGACACTTTTTTAAACTAACAGAATAGCATATACAAAGGTTTAAGGATAACGCTGTCCATACCTGTGGTGAGAGGTAAACTTTGATAGAAAGTGACTTGGGACAGCACAAAATTTGACAGTGACTTGTTCCCCCCACCTTACCATCTACAGCTACTGACTTAAGCCACCTGATACCCTGAAAATGTTGTAGAACAGAGCCTGACATCGACATCAGGAAACGTAACGTCATATTTACAGAATTCTTTACCATTATTCACTACTTTCAATTGTGATCATAGCATACTAGTATAATTTTGTTATGGATGTTGGCAGTGTTACCACAGGTTGATCTTTGGCTGGCTACATATATAAACCTTAAAACAGCTATAAGACCTTCTTTTCCTTTCCTTTGCATGAGAAGGTTGCACAGGCTGGAATATTGAAAAACGATCCAAAAAGTAGAAGAAATAGACCCTGATAAAATTAGTTGAGCTAAAAACTGCAGCCTAAGATCGGTCATATAATACGCAACCTAACTCACCAATGCCAAGGTAGCAGATATTGGTTCCAAACCCTCCCCAACACAAGAACTAGTCAGGGAAGGGAGGGACCACTGCAGTAGAGTTGACTTTCGTAAAGAGAGAAGTTAAATTCCTACAATAGCATATTCGCTGGCAATGGCTTTTAAAATAGCCAATCAAAATTGTCAGCGATAATTAATTCGTTTACACATTTATAGCATTAGCTATAACTCCATCGGCACTGCAAAACTACCTTTGCTCTTTGAAACAGAACTCTGAGTTGAGTTATTTTCTATTACAATGCATCGTGAAAACAATGAGAAGATATCATTAAGAAAGATATTTTACGATTGCCCTGGTGATAAAACGAAACTAATAAGATGAGGCTTGTTCACCATGGTATTAAACCAGAAAAGAACTTGAAAGTCTCTCTCTCTTTCATAATTTTTTTTATCTCTGTCCTATTATTAATATTTTTTTTATCTGCTTCTGTCTTTCTATCTTTCTACTAAATACGAACTTGTTACATTGGTGAAAATATCTTAATATTTCATATTGTGTTAGTATTTCAAGAAAATCACATACGGTATAGCAGTAATTCGCAAGTGAACTGAAAATTTTGCTAATTTGCTGCTGTAGATATTGGGTTTGATTGTAAAATATGCAGGTAAAGAAATATGCGAAATATATGAGAATAAAAAGTGCTTAGGAAGTCAGTATTCAGAATTAGTATTTCCATAGATTATCGTATCCTATCAACGGACGCGACTGTCCACAAGATCGATACAAAGCTTTCACCAACAGTGTTAACGGTGGTGTTCTTGTAATCGCAAGCGCCCCCCCACCTCATGTATATATATATATATATATATATATATATATATATATTATATTATATATATATATATATATATATATATATATATACATGGCACACATAGTTCGTTTCCTCCTGATCCAGAGCGAACACGAATCCGCGACTATGAAATCCCGAAGCAGTTGAACAAATAACTAATTAAGCACCCACAGACTGTTCACAAGATCGTATATAACTTTCACCAACAGTGTTAACGGTAGTGTTCTGTAATCTGCAAGCCACCTCATGTATATATATATATATATATATATATATATATATATATATATATATATATATATATATATATATATATATATATATATATATATATATATATATATATATATATATATATATATATATATATATATATATATATATATATATATATATATATATATATATATATATATATATATATATATATATATATATATATATATACATATATATATATATATATATATATATATATATATATATATATATATATATATATATATATATATATATATATATATATATATATATATATATATACATGAGGTGGCTTGCAGATTACAGAACACCACCGTTAACACTGTTGGTGAAAGTTATGTATCGATCTTGTGAACAGTCTGTTGGGTGCTTATTAGTTACTTGTTCAACTGCTTCGGGGTTTCATAGTCGCGATTCGTGTTCGCTCTGGATCAGGAGGGAACGAACTATTGTGTGCCATGGTACCAAAACACTTCTTCCTCTCACTATACTTTAGAGCGGTGTATTACACCATAATCACTAGCGAGAGAACACAGGATGATTATTTTTTTATAACAGGAATTAGATAGTTTGCTTGAGAACCTACCTCGTTGCCTTAATTGACAGTAAGTCTCGGAATAACCTGCAGCGATATGGACAGTCGCATCCACCGTGTAATCGCTGTAATGAGTGTCACATTGCTAAAGAGGATGGAGAGAATTAGGGGAACTGTAGAATCCTTGACTGGAAGTGGTACCCCTACGTATAACTCATTAATGATATATTTTCTGTTTATCTCTATCTTATGCTGGCAATTTAGATGTACAGTAAAAATAGTTACTTTTATAAGTGTAATAACAAACAACAAGGGCGCATTCACAACAAATGCACCACGTCGAGTCGACCAATTGCGGACCTCACTAGCCCGCCCTGGGACGCCTAGCAAGAAAGAGAAAAAGAGTAACCTTAAAAGTAGTTACTTTTATAAGTGTATAACAAACAACAAGGGTGCATTCACACAAAATGTGATGCATTAAGTGGACCAATTGCAGGCTTTCCCTGACTGTCCAGGGACTCCTGATGGGTATTGCCCATTCCCCAGACACCAGGCGTGACTTGCTCACCCATCCCAGGACACCGCTTGCATGTTCCCGGGATGGGCGGGTGAAGCCCTCCAGGTATCCCGGGACTGAAAGCCGAAGCATACCAGGTGTCAAAGGACAGGCAGGCGAGGCCCGCCAGGTGTCCGGGATGGATGGGCGAGGCCAGACAAGTTTCCTAGGACAGCAGGCCTAGCCTGCCCGTCCCAGAACTTATGGCGGGGATCGCCACCCATTCCAGGAACACCTTGCGGGCCTCACCCACCCGGAACCTGGATGCGAGATGGGCATCACCCACCTGTCCCGGGACACCTGGCAGACCTCGCCCACCGTCCCGAGAAACCTGGAGCGGGCCTGCCCGACCCGGGACACCTGGTGGGCCACGCCAGCCCGTCCAGGGACACCTGGCGGGCCGTGCCCGCCCGTCCCGGGCCACCTGGCGGGCCTTGCCCACCCGTCCCAGGACACCTGGCGGGCGTCGCCCGCCCGTCCCGGGACACCTGGCGGGCCTTGCCCACCCGTCCCGGGACACCTGGCGAACCTTGCCCACCCGTCACGGGACACCTGGCGGGCTTCGCCCGCACGTCCCAGGACACCTAGCGGGCCTCGCCCGCCCATCCCGGGACGCCTGGAGGGCCGCGCCCGCCCGACCCGGGACGCCTGGAAAGGCTGCGCCCGCCCGTCCAGAGAAACCTGGCGGGCCCGGCTGACCAGTCCCAAGACACCTGGGGGGCCTCACCTGCCCCTACCCGGAACCCGTAGCGGGCCTCGCCCACCCGTCAAGGCCCGCCCACCCGTCCAGGGACGCCTGGCGAGCCTCGCCCGACCGTCCCGGGACGCCTGGCGGGCCTCGCCCGCCTGTCCTGGGACGCCTGGCGGGCCGCGCCCGCCCGTCCCGGGACGCCTTGCGAGACGCGGGCCCAGCCCGTCACCGGGTCCCGGGACGCCTGGCGGGCCTCTGCCCGCCCGTCCCAGGACGCCTGGCGGGCCTCTGCCCGCCCGTCCCGGGAACTCCTGGCGGGACTCTGCCTGCCCGTCCCGGGATGCTAGCGGCCTCTGCCCGCCCGTCCCGGGACGCCTGGCGGGCGGAGGCCCGCCGGTCCCTGGGACGCCTGGCGGGCGGAGGCCCGCATGTCCCCGGGACACCTGGCGGGGGCGAGGGCCCGGCCGTCCCCGGACTCCTGGCGGGCGGAGGCCCGCCCGCCCGTCCCCAGACGCCTGGCGGGCGAGGCCCGCCCGCGCCCTCCCCGGGACGCCTGGCGGGCGGAGGCCTGCCCGCAGTCCCCGGGACGCCTGGCGGGCGGAGGCCCACCGGTCCCCCTGGACGCCTGGCGGGCGGAGGCCCACCGGTCCCCGGGACGGCCTGGCGGGCGGAGGCCCGCCGGTCCCCGGGACGCCTGGCAGGCGGGGAGGCCCGCCGGTCCCAGGGACGCCTGGCGTGCTGAGGCCCGCCCGTCCCCGGGACGCATCGGCGGGCAAAGGCCCGCCCGTCCATGGGACGCCTGGCGTGCGGAGGCCCGCCGGTCCCCCCGGACGCCACCCTGGCGGTCCCCGGACGCCTGGCAGGCGGAGGCCCCGCCAGTCCCCGGGACGCCTGGCGGGCGGAGACCCGCCCGTCCCCGGGACGCCTGGGCGGGCGGAGGCCCGCCCGTCCCCGGGACGCCTGGCGGGCGGAGGCCCGCCCGCCCGTCCCCGGGACGCCTGGTGGGAGGAGGCCCGCCCGCCCGTCCCCAGGGACGCCTGGCGGGCGGAGGCCCGCCCGTCCGCGGGACGCCTGGCGGGCGGAGGCCCGCCTGTCCCCGGGACGCCTGGCGGGTGGGGGCCTGCCGGTCCCTGGGACGCCTGGCCGGCGGAGGCCCGTTCGCTCCCCGGTACACCTGGCGGGCGGAGGCCCGCCCGTCCCCGGGACGCGCTGGCGTGCGGAGGCCCCGCCCGTCCCCGGGACGCCTGGCGGGCTGAGGCCCGCCCGTCCCGGGATGCTTGGCGGGCTTGCCCCGCCCATCCTGGGACGCCTGGCGGGCCTCGCCCGCCGTCCCTTATGAGAGTAACACCTCTGTTTAACCTTAGAACCAGAATATGCCACTGAATCCTTTCAATTCTCCAGGGGCTTCTCTGAATCCTCTGCTTCTTATCCTGGCACTCCACAAATCTTCTCTGAATACTCTGCTTCTTCTTTTGACGCTCCCTGAGTCTTCTCTGAATCCTCTGCTTCTCCTGGCACTCCACCAATCTTCTCTCAATTCACTGCTTCTCCTGGCACTCCACCAATCTTCCCTCAATTGTTTGCTTCTCTTGACACTCCACCAATCTTCTCTGAATCCGCTGCTTTTCCTGGCACTCCACCAATCTTCTCTGTATCTTCTGCTTCGAATCCTGGCACTCCACCAATCCTTACATTTACCTTTCCCTTTCAGGAATCAATAAAACTCTTACAAAACACTTTATACTTATTTCCCTCTAACTTTCATATCCTTCAACGATTAACAAAGCAAACTTATTACATATAAACATCAAACCTTCTATATAAAATAAAGTATTGCAGTTCACTCCTAAAATCCATTGCAAACTAAAATCAATTCTAACACATGGATTTATGAAAGAAGTCCTTTAAATTCGAGTTAAACTCGAATTATTATATAAATAACAAAATTTGCTGCAAAAAAATAATGTGTAAATGAAAATCGCAGTTTGTAAATAAACTTTATTGATTAAAAAAAAAAAAAAAAAAAAAACTTTCCATACAACAAACATTCTCCTCAAATTTTTGACATCTGAGCCCTCTTTGCAAGGCCAGCTTAGACTTGGTCGCGCCATTTCTTGAACATGGAACGGCAGCTGCTCCTTCATTTTCCAGGCATCTGTAATTTCCCTGGTGGTTCTTGAGCTGGCAAACCGATTTCTCCTTCGCTCCTCGCAGCTGTCGAACCTCTATCTTCCAACTGGTCATTCCGTTCGCCCTGGACACCGGTTTTCCTATCCAGCGACTTTGAAGCGATGATTCCCTTCCTCTAGAAGGCACCTCAGCTCGTTTCTCTTCAGTTTTCGCAACCTGAACTTCACAATGTAGCACACACGTTTCCTTCGTGAGATCTTCCACTTCCTTCTGCAGGAGCTGAACCTGACCTCGGCGTCTTTCCTGTCGGATTAGCGCTTTTCGTTCCTGGACGAGCCTCGCCATCCGCGCCGCTTCTTCGTCTATATCTGCACGTCCTTCTCCTTCTTCACTTGATCGTTCTCCTTCAGAAACAACGTCTCACCTTCGAATAAGTGGGCCCTTTCTTGCCAGGCCTGTTGTTGCAACACCTCCTGAGTTTATCGGATCACACGAGTGCGTTCTTCCTTTCCGCCCGCCTCTGAATGTCTTCATTGAGTCAAGTCCTCTGTTGCAGCTGAAAATGATCCTGTCCAAGTTCATAGCTGCTCTCTCTGGTACTGTGTGGTGTCCCGCAAGGCCGAAATTCTCTCGTTCAATTCATTTCCTTGGCCTGTTCACCTCCATCATCAGTACTAGGAGGAACCTACCAGTGAATAGGCAGCCTATAAACAAACATGACTATCCTTGCGTTAGAATCTCTCCGTATTTCAGACAACATCTAGACAATAACGTCACACACAGCTGCTGCCAAGGCAGGCCAAGTAAGGCCACATTTCTCTTCAAACTGGAGTACCCAATTCATATACTCTCCTCTATATCCCTCTCTTTTTCCTTGATTTTCAATATTTTCAAAGGAGATATTTCGATTTATCAAATATAGCAAGAAACATTCTGAAAGATTTCCAATCATGCTTGTTTCTTAGTGTTATAAAATTTCTGCATTGTTCTCTCTCTCTCTCTCTCTCTGTCTCTCTCTCTCTCTCTCTCTCTCTCTCTCTCTCTCTTTTACGGGATCTTTTTGCAGTACGTATCTTTTTTGTTTGGTCTCTTATCGTTTTATCTATTGAAATATATTTAGGGATTTTCCTTTATTTACCTTTTTGTCTACAAGAAAAACAATACTAACTACAGGCGGGCAATTGGAACTGAGCAAAAAATGACCATTTTTCTAAGCTACGTTTTTATTGTTATTGGAGTTTAATTTAACCAAATAAACTAAAAGATATCATCTAAATGAATTAGCCGAGACATCAAGAGAAATATTATATATTATATATAATAATCAACTACTCAACCATAATGATTTCAAAAACTATAGGTAAGTTTTAGATTTTAAATTTATATCATATGCATACAAAAGAAAAGGTAAAACGAAAATTTAATTATACTAAATTTTGTCCTATATAAAAGTGAAAATCAGGGTATAAAGGAGTACAATTTTATTTGAGCATAACTTGATTCGTAAATTTGAAATTCAATATAGAAATAAAGCAGAAAATCCTAACAGCCCCATTTCTATAGGCAACGCATTTGGTGTGAAACGTATCCTTATAACACAAATGTAAATAATACTGTTTAATACGGACGATAATGACAGCAATTAAATACTATTTAAAAACAATTACAGAGTCAATAATGTCGTCAAATAATAAATACAACAATGAAAACGACATGACATGTAAGGTTAAGAAAATGTATTGTAGAAGCTGCTTGATAAAGAAAAAAAAATATCTGCGTAAAACACGTTCCAGGGAAATCAAACACATAAACCCACACTTCTGTTACATAATATAAACTGTAGATTCCATACCTGATCGTCTGTGTGAGGTCACAGATGCAGATGGAGGTTGGACATCCTACTCATTGTATATTATCATACAAATAATAATGATAAAATATTGGACACTAGCTCACGTGTTTTTTAGTTATGTTCCTTTTACTTGATTACCAGTTAATGTTAATGTTTTGGAAGATCATGCATATTTCATAGGTTAGAGTGAAAAAGTAATATTTATAGTATCTCAAAATTAAATGAAAAAAAAAAGTGATATTGGTTCAAATTTATCTGCCAGATTGTCGGAAAAATGTGATGGTTTTTTAGTTTAACATTTAGTCAAACTGAAATAAGCCTTAAATTTTGAACATAGAAGGCTTTGTAAATACACTACTTTTATTTTGTTATTTTGAAATAAAGGGAATTACAAAACGCGCTTCATTCCAAGAAAAGAAGGAAACAGATTAAGGTAATAAAGTTGAGACAGAATAAGAGCACAGCAGTTAAGAAACTAAGGCTAGATTATTAAAAGGGGGTCCAAAAGGTAGAAGAAATAAGCCCTGATAGAATTAGTGGAGCTAAAAGCTGCAGCCTACGAATGGCCATATACTAGGCAACTTAACTCTCCAATGCAAAGGTAGAAGCTAGTGGCTCCTAACCCTCCCTAAGACAGGAAATGGTCAGGGAACGGCAAAGACTATGGCAGTTGACTTTACAGGAGAGAAAAGTTACATCCTACAAAACATATTAACTCTTTTACACGTTAGAATTGGCTATAACTACATCGGCACTAGAAAAAACTACTTTGCTTCTTGAAACACAGGAATTGAGTTAAGTTATTTTTCTATTACAATGCATCTTGAAAACAAGGATGAAAATATCCTTACTAAAGAAATATAGTAAAATGGATAATGACTCGTATTTTGCAACTGACCTGGTGCTAGGAAGAAAATAAGAACACGAGGCTTCTTCACACCATAATCTAGAAAAGAACTTAATAAGTTATCTCTCTCTCTTTCTCTCTACTCATCTTTGTCTTGTTATATTCTGTGGTTCTGTCTTTCTCTTTTCCACCAAATATGAACCTGTTATATTGGTGAAAGTATCCTAATATTTCATGTTGTTTAATTACTAAAATTTAGTGAAGAAATATATATAGCCCAAATTTTTTGTGTATTGCCTACATCGCCCGCTTCTCTATGGAGGTTGGCCCAATCATGAATTGTAATAAGTATATAGACATGTAATCGTGTGTATGGTTGCTACCTCAATAAAGTAAGTGGACTGAAAATTTTGCTAATTGCTGATATAGATGTTATATATATATTATATATATATATATATATATATATATATATATATATATATATATATATATATGATATATATATATAGTATATATATATATATATATATATATATATATATATATATATATATATATATATATATATATATATATACGTATATATATATATATATATATATATATATATATATATATATATATATATATATATATATATATATACGTATATATATATATATATATATATATATATATATATATATATATATATATATATATATATATATATATATATATATATATAGAGGTGGCTTGCTACTTACAGAACACCACGTTAACACTTGGTGAAAGTTTTGTATCGATCTCGTGGACAGTCATGTCAGTATATAAGATTTAATAATCTATAGGAAATGCCATTTCATAAATACTGAGTTCCTAAGCACTTTTAGTCTCATATTTATTTCGCATATTCCTTAAATGCACATTTTACACTCAAACCCAGTATCGTCAACAACAAAATGTTTACGACCACTCTCTTAATTAACGTTAATAGATTAAGGATACTTTACTCTATGCTCAAGAAAACTATCTGCTGCCCACTCCTCCTTCCTTGTCCTGACGGCGCAACATCTGTTGGATGCTCCGTTAGTTACTGCTCAGCTGCTCCGGGGTTTCATAGTCGCGGATTCGTGTTCACTCTGGATCAGCGGAGGGAACGAACTATTGCGTGACAGTACAGTTGGACACAGGTTTACCTGTACACCGTCTTGAGAGACTTCCCTCACCTCTCCTCCCCCTCCCTTCTCTCTCTCTCTCTGAATGTTACTAGTTTAAGTATATTTTGCACGATTTTTTTTTGTATCTATCTATCTATCTATCTAATCTAATAATAATAATTTAAAATGTTGTATATATATATAACGATTCACGCTGTTGTTACCTGCCAGCAAGGCTGGCATTACGGTACGGTACGGTACGGTTGATATTTATAGCCTATGTGTACGGTACGGAATTACACAACGACAATTTTACCGAAGTACGGTACGGTATAGTTCAGGTACGGAAAAAAATGTGCAAATTCCGTACCGTACTACCTTACCTTAGGCAATGGATATATTACTTTTGGTCTACGTTGAAACAGGGAACAATATTAATTAATTATTAATAATCATAACCAGTAATATAGCATTTTTTAACTATTATTATTAGCAGCAGCAGCAGTAGTAGTAGCTATTACTATTTTTGTCTTAAGATCAAAAATTTTTTTCTTTCTTTAGTGACTATTGACTTGGGTTATGAGTAAATGATTATAATTATTGGAGTAAGAGATATCTGCATGTATGGTGGAGTAGTAGAACGATAGACACTGTGATTGATGGTAAATCTACTGTTATACTTGTGTTTTAGTTACCTCCTTCGCAAGCTTCATTTGGACTCAGGGCATCAGCCATATGCTTGCATTACGAAGGTGAAGAAGAGATGGCCGTCTAGGAACATAGCTGTCGGCATGGTAGCAGAAATCCGTTTGTCACGAACAACTTTTTAACTTAGTTTTTTTTTTTTTTTTTAAGCAAGAGAGCCGCCAATTGCCTACAGATTGGTTTGAATAGGTAACTGGTTATAGTTACTCTATGTGTTACAAATAAAAATTGAGCATTTTTACCGGACATCCAATAGAGTTAAAGCCTTGATTATACCGAAAAATTACAGCAAAATCTCGTACTGATACCAGTCTTCATTACAGTGTTATTGACCAAAAACGTGACTGCACTGTCTGTGAAACCACAGTAAGAAGCTTTACCATTACAAATAAGCCTTACCTTTTATTCAGGCTTGGTGTAATTGTCATTTATCTGATATGTTTTTAATTTACACGTTTTGAATTAACTGTAATTCCATTTGTTTTTTATTTATAATTAATGGTAATTGCTATTGTAATTGTAACTGAAAACTTTATTTGAGATTGTTATCCTTGACCAAATGCAATGGAGAGATGTTTTGAGTCGCTTCCCAATTCATTTATTATATTATTAAGGGAGAATCTTAACAAGCCAGCTACCAATTCTAAAAATTTTTTTTATTCCATTTATTTCCTTTTTTTTGTGCAAAAAGTTTTGTGAATTTTTTTCCAGTATTTGAGTTTTGTAATTTCAGTATCATTTTGTTTCTTATAATCAGCATGATAATTTTCACCACAATAAACATACTAAAAAGTTTACTTAGGCCAAATCATAGGATGCTAACGATAATTTCTACAGGTCTAAAATATTTTAGATATGTTTGTTTTGTATTTGTACTAAAGGTATCATAAGTTACAAATTACAATTGTTGCAGAAATTGACTGTAAAAGGAAACCAAACTCAAGTATAAAGTCTTTGCAACTATCTGCATTTCTTAAAATTAAATAGGTGTGCGAAATGTACTTGAGTAATACGTTTTATATATGTATTTGTATTCTGTGATTACAATTTTGAAATATTAAAATTGTATTGTATTTGATATTGTTCCCCATCTTGTAATTGAAGTTGTAACTGTAATTCGATAACAAGTCAGGTAATTATGATTCTAATTATTGTAATAGACATAAGCAAACGTAATTAATCTCCTAACCTGCTTCAATGCTTATATTACTAAGATATGCGACAGTAGCTACTTCATACGAAATGGATGAGCATAAAAATAGCGGGAAAAAAACAAAAATGATTTTTTTTTTTTTTATGTATACATGGGAGAAAAACTGATAGAAAATTCAGTGATTTTTCCACTGCACTTCGGCTTCTTCTCTCGGGGCACTGTGAATTGTTCAATATTTAATAAATCGACTTTATCTTTCTCGGGATCTATGGATTCATGTCTGCACCCTTATTTGGCCAGTCAACCAATTCAAATCCTCTCGATCTAGAACCATTCCTGGACTATTCTGGCCGTATGGATGGGGCAGCCGTCATGAATGAAAAGACAGGACTAGGTGGAAAGGGATAATTCCGCTGGTGAAGTGAAGGGAGTAAGAAATCCTGAAGAATTTTAACGTATTTTCCACTGGGGCAAACCCTTCAGTCTTGGTGATATCACATATACCATGTAAGGAAATCCAGGCCCACACATTTACGGTTACAAGCCACTCCTGGCAACTTCGTAAATGTTTTCCTCGGTGGTATCTGAAGGAAAACAAATCTGAATTGTTTTACAATTTACGCATTGCTTTCCGTAACTGGGCAAAATAATGATATATCGTTTGGGGAAATGAGATGCTAAGTAACAACCACGCATTAAAGATAATGTTTTATTCATCTATGATGATAATACTTATTACAAGTTTGCCTCCTCCAACCTCTTATACACTAAAACAGCCCGAAAGCAGATTAATGGAATTCCACGTTAAGAGAGGAACACCACCACCTTTAGTGTTTTTCAAACAGACAATTAACAATTTATCATTATGAAGACATACAGAATTTTAAAAACGTTATCAATGACAGTAATGACCTGAGATGTTGCAATGCCAGTAAGTAACAGCCAACTCAATCACTCAGTCCCAGTAATCGTGTGTTTATTTATATCACTTTGTTCAGTGATAACGATATCACTGCTACAGCACCCCTATTACACGCTAACAAGTTTGTCACCCAATCATGGCTAGACTGAGGTGTTGTATAAATATTGATAGGTTATCTGTCCTCTGCTAGTAGTATTCGTTATAGTCTCCAAATGAACAGCAACATATGGTTCTCCGGGCGCAGATCGTCGCTCTACGAGAAAGTGGGTTTCCAATACGTGCTGTTGCACAGCGTCTTGACGTCTCCCTGCAGCAGTAAATAAATGGAAAACGGAGGCATGCTTAGACTGGGAAATTGACCGACTTTGGATAGCATTTATTTATTTCATTTATTTATTAATTTTTTTAAACAATAAACCTTACAAACCCGTAAAAAAATCATGAAACCTAAATTATAGTTGCCTTGGTCCTGTTGAACTCTAATAGTGATTCTTTCTCTTTACTTCCCAGAATACCAAATAGCGTTCCCATAAGTAAACAGGCTATAATTAATCTTGATTATCTAGGTATCTGCATGTTAATTACGTATTTCAGTTCGAAGACCTCCACCACGAAAGACCACCCGTTAGGATAACGACGACATTCGACGAGCAGCATAAAGAAGTGCTTTTACCAATACTATTGCTATTCGTGAAACGTCTGGCATTAAATGTTTCGGCTATGACGGTGCGAAGACGTCTGGATGAGGCAGGATTACCTCATAGAATTCCTGCCAAGAAGGAATTTCTCGCCGAACGGCATCGTGCTGATAGGCTTGCCTTTGTTCAACAGTTTGTGGGGGAGGATATGGAATTTCGGTCTCGAGTCGTATGCAGTGACGAAAGGTCTTTTACTAGCAGAAGTCACGGCAGGATACATAAGTGAAGACCGAGTAATATAAGGTGAGTTTCTATAATCATTAATAACAGTCAGACTATAATAATTATAAGCAAGGGTAATATTATAATCAAAAGATAATAATTTTGTCAATAACCATGTATTTTCCGCTAATTGAATTATATTGCCACGAGAAGTGTGAAAATAAAAATTCTTCATTGAAAACCCCCCATTAGTTCTACTATGGCCAACTTTCAGGCATTAATCAAATGCATTATTAATGTTATGAATAATCACGTAGGCAAATTTATAATATAGAGTACAGCCTGTTTACTGAATTAAAGAATATCATATCATAACGGACTGTTGCAGATTAAAGTTAATGCTATTATAAGTATTAATCCTTGCAGATCAATAAACATTCTTAACTTATTACAAGGTTGTTACTTAGCATTTTATTTCCCAAAACGATATAGCATTATTTTCCGTATTACGAAAAGCAAACCGTAAATTGTTAAAAATTAGATTTTTTCCCTTCAGATACTACAGAGGAAATTTACGAGGTGACCAGGAATGGGCACGTCACAATAAACGTTTGGGGCTGGATCTTCTTACATTATATGGATGATATCACCAGGATTGAGTGGAGGTTCACTGGTGAAAAATACATTGAAATTCTTCGGGATTTCTAACTTCTTTCACATCAACAGCGGAATTATTCTCCCCACCTGCTCCTGTCATTTTCATTCACGACCGCTGCCCCATTCATACGGCCAGAATAGTCCAGGAATGGTTTCAAGGTCGAGAGGATCTGCAGTTGCTTGACTGGCCAAGTAAGGATACAAACATGAACCTCACTGAGAATATTTAGGCTAATTTGGTAAAATGTTGGGAGCCTGAGAGGGAGATGAGACCAGATCAACTTATGAACCTCTGGGAACACAATGGAAACTCTTCCACAACCGACCACAGATCGTCAGAAACCATGAATCTTCTATGCCTAACAGATTGTAAGAGGTGATCTAGAAGGAAGGTGGCTGGACTTCTCATTAATATTAAAAATAAATGTAAAAATTGAGTGTGATATTTGGATTACCCCATGGCTTCCGCTTGAACTTCATGTCGTATGATGGAAAAAAAATCGTAAACAGACCTATGGCATATCGTTTAGCTCCAGGTATTGATTATTATAATTTATTTATCGAAAGTTGAATTTGATATCTTAAAGGAGTTCAAAATCTAAAGGGAATTTCGCTATCCTGATTGTTTCTCAAAAATTATCTAAAAAGAGACCTAGGACAATATCATCAAACTACATTTCTCCAAATAGCTCTTTCCACAATGGACAGGTAAACGACTGAAAGGGCTGTTTAACAATAGAGACGTCTTTCTCTTATCCTCACACGAATGATAAGAGCGAAAGGAATTTCTGTCCGTATGACATTAAAACATGTATCACAATTAATATATTAGAAAATATAAGCCAAGTAGATGTGTTTATCCATATCATGGTAATAATTATTGTAATGAAGGGCGTGTAGGGAATAACCTCTACAGTATATTCAAGAGGGAATACAAACCCAACCATGAATACATGAAACCCTCTGAACATCAACAATTGTTTATCATTGGCAAACGAATTAAGTTTACCATATGGGAATTGTTAAAAGTTTGCACCAAGTTTGGGAGTCCTTCTTCAATTTCCATTACACGTTGTGGAATTTTCTCTGTCCCTAGTAGTTTCATTTTGATTCCTCAGTCTCTCTCTCTCTCTCTCTCTCTCTCTCTCTCTCTCTCTCTCTCTCTCTCTCTCTCTCCTCCTTTTCATTCTATATGTATTTTACAAGAGAGTGAGTTTACCCAATCCTTCTTCTTGTAAATGTTGTTGTATTCAGAAAATCTACAGTGTTACAATAATATTAGAATAAACCACTAAAAACACGCAGGCATTAAAGATAAACAAGAAAATATTTCAAGTGGAGCTTTTCGTTAGCCATACACTCTATCCACGAGCATATCTACTTCGTCCACTCATCGGGGTCGCAACAGGCCCACCTTACCCCTAACACCCCACCCATTTCAGTTGTAGCAAAGCCAGGCTGAGGACATCGGTACAGCAAAAGCAAGAAGCTTGTCAGTTTGAATTACATTTTAGAATTCCAAAACCTGTAAGACGGCTTAACAACAAGAACTCAATCCCCGACACCACTCCCCCCGGCCCCCGAAAAAATATATATGCATATATTAGTTTAGTCAAGATTAGAGGGTGTTAATGACATATCAAAACGGCATACTTAGCGCAGTGGTATTTCTAGATGACATGTCACTTTAAAGTAGCTAATATGAGAGAGAGAGAGAGAGAGAGAGAGAGAGAGAGAGAGGAGCTAAGGCGTCGGACACTTCAACACTCGTTCACTTAGTGTTTGGGTATGTTCAATGCTTCCTATTATATTATTGGTAGGAAACGCACTGCAAACCGATACTATAAACTTGGCTTTCATGATAAGGTTAAAATATCCTGCTATGATGTTCGTGATTCTCTCCAATACCAATGTAACTCTAAAATTTTGATCAATTTTAAGTATTGCGTAATGAATATGACCGATACATAATAACAGGCACGGTGGTAAGATAACGCCTTAGACGAAAGTTAAATGGAATCTTAATAAACAAATTTATATTAAAAGTGAGACAGTAATCTTAGTTACAGCGATATAACCTGCTCAGATTACTTTTTTTTTTTTTTTTACTCCGTGTGTGTGTGTGTGTCTGTGTGGGTTTTTCCAACCATACCTAATGACTCCTCCTACTGAAAGAATTCCAGAGCTTATTGGTGGAACTCTTGCTTAAGAGAGGAAGAGTCCTCCCCCCACCCCCATCCCCCTCAGTAAACACTGTTACCATATAATTTTTCGAAGTCCCTCAAGAAGGTGTACCAGGGAAACCTGTGTCCAACTGTACATCCGAACCAAGAATAGACTCGTGTGCTTACATATGTACGTCCATCTGTAGGCGTAAGTGCATATGTCCGTTAGAGCAAAGGAATGAGATATAATTCCTAGTATGGGCACGGTCTAGGTATATTAGGCCTGCCGAGTTGTTTACCAAAATAAGAGCGCACTGCGCATGACGTCACACGAAAGAACGTGTGTTGCCATATTTCCCATGTTATTGCCAGTTTCTTTTTTATGTTCCTTTATTTTTTTTCAAAAATAAGGTTATTTAAACGTCAAATTCCTTAAAAACACCAATAAATTTATTCAATAGAAAGATATATTTTATGAAATAAGTAAAGAAAATATAAAAATTCTTTAATCTCATTTTTTTATTAATTAATGCATGAATTATTTTTTTTCCATCTTGCTTGCTTCTGTATCTCATCATAAAAGAGAGAAAATTCAGCAAAAAAATTCAATTATTTCACTTGGAAGATCAAGAACAGTAGCTTTCATTTCACACGCAAGCATTCTTATACGTGAATGGATTTGAATACATCTCTCATAAAGCTAAAAAAAAATCAGACGTCATATAGAGTTGAGTCTTGTTAATTTTATTAAATGGGGATATCGCACTGAATTTTTTAAACAATGCAGCCACTTACGTATATATCGCAAAGATTCGTCTTCAATGACATCAGATATTGACTCCGAATTATTTGGATACGCTGAAAAACTGGTCATATCTTCCAGACTGTTGTCTGTATTGTTGTTCCCAAATTCTAGATTCAAGTATATATTTTATATGTTGTTGTTTACGCAAATTTCTAACGAAAGTTTACGCTATTTATAGGATTTGGCTTTGCTTGATGCATTTCATCGACACCAACTCAGCTGATAAGCAATCGTTATTCTGTTTCTTTTTATTTACGTTTGTTTTATCGCTGATTAGTGCAACGATCTTACCGAGAAGCAGCTTTCTAATTCTATATTTATAGTTAATAGCACCCGGGTGATCATGCGGTCCACTCGTTTGTTTGCAACACCCAAAGCAAATTTTGAATGGGTCCTCCTGATTCCATTATCATGTTAATATATATTCTACATTAAAGTTTCTTTATTAACATCTCATACAGACCCACTTATAAGTGACAGGATACAGATCACGCCCTTTTGGAAATTGTAATGTGAGTTTGCACTTGCGTTGCATACTCTTGTTTTATTCATTACATTGATGATTTATATAGAAGAGTTTTCTGGTTATCTAAGTCAATTCCATAAGCATTCCTTTATTTTACATCTCCAATCATGCATGATGAATTTATGAGATCAAACTTATCATTTATCACAGAGGTAAATTCCACATTAATCTTCCAGATAAAGCTTCCTAACAGCCCCCTCTACCATAAATATTCAATAGACTTAGCATATTTTAAACGCTGAAAATCAGCTTTTTCAAGTTTATACGAATTCCACTAATTTTGTTAGCTAGATAGACCACATTCTGTGCGTGTCTTACTTAACATTTCCCTCTAACAAGAATCAGAAATGAGTATTCAATCGTCATAACAAAAACCCTTAGTTATAAAATGATTTCTTTTTTGTTCTTTGATATAGGGGGCATCGGGAAATAAGAATATTACCATATCATGACATATTTTTTTTTTCATTGCAACTTGCTTTAATTTTATTGAGTCTGTCCCAAAAACCTGCCATTATTTATGATTGTTCGACACTTGATCAAGAACATAATATGTAATTACAGGGTGGTCTGCATTCTATACTTCTACAGTCATTCCTATCACCATCTCATGGACACATGATTTGTCAAGATCATAAAAGATGGGATATCTCCATTTAGCAGTCAGACCCTCTATCAACATGATAAGCTGAACCTTTCCATAAGGTTTATCTAATCTATTTGTTCCTTTATCATAATTCCAGTGTTTTGCGATTTTCATTTCATCACAAAATATGACGGCTAGCCTTTCTTCTACAGTAAAGATTTCAGCTTTCTTTTCATTAATGACAAAACTTATGTCCATATACCTGGCTCACAAGGAAAAAGTCTTTCGCGTGACGTCATGTCTTCTACTGCGAGCCAGGTAGCCTGCACGTCGTTACACCTAATATGCCTAGACCGTGAGTATGGGAACCTATGGAGGCATTAGAGACGAACTTTATAGTGGGGACCGCAAATTGGAGAGACGCTTTGAAGGTCCATCAATAATGTAACGTGGAAGAAAAACTGTTAAAACTTTATTGGATTGGAAGTGCAGAAAAACACTTAGAAAGGTTTATAGGACATTTATGCATTTCATTTATTTATGGATGTCTGATAATTATGGTTTCTTTTTCAGGATGGATTCGGTTGTCGATACCGAAAAATGAGTTCTCTATTGACATTTGTTTTTAGAAAGACTAATGACACTGAGAATAAGTTGGGATAGTTTTATTTAATATGATTATGCAGAACAGTAATGGTGTCTTAATGATTTCTTGGGATATTAGATTCCTTTTTTCATTTTCATGTTAGTCTATTTTGGGGAAATAAAAGACAATATTTTTGAAATCGCCTAAGGTTTGGACTGATTTTAGCTATAGAGATGGCAGGTGATAGCTGAATTGAAAGTAAGTCGCGTTACCAGAGTGAGGAATTCTCTCCTTTTAGTTAAACGTGGTAAATTTGACCATGTAATATATATAAATATATATATATATATATATATATATATATATATATATATATATATATATATATATATATATATATATATATATATATATATATATATATATATATATATATATATATATATATATATATATATAGTATATATATATATATATATTATATATATATATATATATATATATATATATTATATATGGATATATAGATATATATGTATGTATATATGTTATACATGTATGTATATATGTATATATATATATATATATATATATATATATATATATATATATATATATTATATATATAGTATATACGTGTGTGTGTGTGTGTGTATTATATATATATATATATATATATATATAATATATCTATATATATATATATATATATATATATATATAGTCTCAGTAATTGTGAGGTTACCTGGAAATCTTGGCTTAATGAGATATAATATTGTCAAGACTAGCTTTATAAAGCAAACTTTCGAGGTATAAAACAATTATCAGCTGAAAAATTGACAAGGATGAGGAATCACTGAAATTGCAATAAAATTCATTATCTTACTAAAATCTTCGGTAAAAGAAAAACATAAAAACAAGATGAAATGTAAACGGACTGCACACCCAAAAGTAAAATGGCTAACGACCCACTTGTGTACCTACTATGAAATCACACGATAGCTGATTGAATACTGGAAGAGTTGTTATTTAATTCCGATTTCATCCTCTTAATAACCAAGGAAACAGCCAAATTTGAACATCATTCAAGAAAACTTTCCACATCCCTATCACCTCCCGGGGGATGACAGCGAATAGTCCCGCGAATGTTCCAGCCAACCAGGAACATCTGCAGGATGCCAAGAATTCCAGCGCCCATCTCCGGGTACACCTGGGGCGCTCTCAGACTTCGCCCAAGACCAGCTCAGCTGATGAAAGGTTGCCACTCAGATGAGCCACTATAAATACTGCAACTAAGACACTGCTTCTTCAGTTTCCCTGCTAACTCGTCACGATGATGGCCTTCGAGGACGTTGAAACATATTGACAATGGAAGAATAATACCAGCAGAACTAGAAAAAATAGCAGCCTGCATACCCGACGACGCACCATGCCCGGCCACGGCCAGTTATACCAGCATACCAGGAGACGAACCCCGCTAGAATAAGACCAGTGATTCAGCCTTCCTGTATACCAGTATACAGTATACCAGTCGACGAACCTTGCACGAACATGGACTCCGATACCCTAGCCACCAGAATCCCTGGTTCTTAAAATAAAATAGAAAAGCATGCCCACATCCTTTCCATTAAATACCAACATGAATATATTGGCTAGTTAGAAAAAAAAATAGTGCTGAGCCAGAAAATCGATTAATAAGAAGAATATAAATGTTTTCATATAAGATTAATTCGCTAAACATAGCTTTTTTTTAACAGATTATTATTATTATTATTATTATTTTTTTTTTGCTTTATCAAAGTCTTACATTCGACTGGGTGGTATTTATAGTGTGGGGTTCCGGGTTGCATCCTGCCTCCTTAGGAGTCCATCACTTTTCTTACTATGTGCACTGTTTCTAGGATCACACTCTTCTGCATGAGTCCTGGAGGGTACTTCAGCCTCTAGTTTTTCTAGATTCCTTTTCAGGGATCTTGGGATCGTGCCTAGTGCTCCTATGATTATGTGTACGATTTCCACTGGCATATCCCATATCCTTCTTATTTATATTTTCAGATCTGGATTCTTATCCATTTTTTCCCTCTCTTTCTCTTCTGCTCTGGTGTCCCATGGTATTGCGACATCAATGAGTGATACTTTCTTCTTGACTTTGTCAATCAACGTCACGTCTGGTCTGTTTGCACGTATCACCCTATCCGTTCTGATACCATAATCCAGAAGATCTTTGCGTGATCGTTTTCTATCACTCCCTCAGGTTGGTGCTCGTACCACTTATAACTGCAAGGTAGCTGATGTTTCTTGCACAGGCTCCAGTGGAGGGCTTTTGCCACTGAATCATGCCTCTTTTTTGTACTGGTTCTGTGCAAGTGCCGGGCATTCAATTGCTATGTGGTTTATGGTTTCATTTTTCGTATTGCACTTCCTACATATGGGAGAGATGTTATTTCCGTCTATCATTCTTTGAACATATCTGGTTCTTAGGGCCCTGATCTAGTGCCGCTGTTATCATTCCTTCTGTTTCCTTCTTTAGCTCTCCCCTCTTGTAGCCATGCCATGTGTCATCGCTGGCTAGTTCTTTAGTCTGTCTCATGTATTGTCTGTGCATTGGTTTGTTGTGCCAGTCCTCTGTTCTGTTTGTCATTCTCCTGTCTGTATATTCCTGGGTCTTCGTCTACTTTTATTAGTCCTTCTTCCCATGAATTCTTTAGCATCTCGTCTTCACTGGTTTTCAGATATAACCCCAGTGCTCTGTTCTCGATGTTGACGCAGTCCTCTATACTTAGTAGCCTCTTCCTCCTTCCTTTCGGTTGTTATGTATAGTCTGTCCGTATTTGCTCTTGGGTGTAGTGCTTTGTGTATTGTCATATGTTCCTGGTTTTCTGATCTATGGGTGCGGAGTTCTGCCTTCGTCCATTCCTGCGCTGTATCTGATTACTGCACTGCCCATGTGTTTCTGGCTTTTATCATATTTCCGCGTTGAGTTTTTGACTTGAGTATCACCTTGAGTCTCTGCATATATCCTTTCCTGATCGTGTCCTTCATCTCTTGGTGTTTTAAATCCCCTCCTTCCATTATTCCTAGGTATTTGTATCCTGTCTCATCTAGTGTTGATGTTGCTCCCATCTGGTAGCTTTATCCCTTCAGTTCTCGTTACTTTGCCTTTTTATAAGTTGACTAAGGCGCATTTTTCTATTCCAAACTCCATCCTGATGTCCCCAGATACAATCCTTACAGTCTGGATTAGGGTAGACTATTTCCTTGATGCTCTTACCATACAGCTTGATGTCGTCCCTGAATATCAGATGGTTGATTTCTGTTGCCTCTTTTCTTGAGTTGGTACCCGCGGATCCATCTTCTGTAGTACTTTTGTCATGGGAATCATGGCTACTACGAAGAGTAGTGGGGACAGTATGTCGCCCTGGAAGATCCCTCTCCTGATATTATTATTATTATTATTATTATTATTATTATTATTATTATTATTATTTATTATTATTATTTATTTTTTTTTTTTGCTCTAGCAGTCCTCCAATTCGACTGGGTGGTATTTATAGTGTGGGGTTCCGGGTTTGTATCTTGCCTCCTTAGGAGTCCATCACTTTTCTTACTATGTGCGCCGTTTCTAGGATCACACTCTTCTGCATGGAGTCCTGGTGCTACTTCAGCCTCTAGTTTTTCTAGATTCCTTTTCAGGGATCTTGGATCGTGCCTAGTGTTCCTATGATTATGGGTACAATTTCCCACTGGCATATCCCATATCCTTATTATTTCTATTTTCAGATCTTGATATATTATATATATATATATATATATATATATATATATATATATATATATATATATATCCATTTTTTCCCTCTCTTTCTCTTCTTCAACTCTTGTGTCCCATGGTATTGCGACATCAATGAGTGATACTTTCTTCTTGATTTTTGTCACTCTACGTCACGTTCTGGTCTATTGCACGTATCACCCTATCTGTTCTAATACCAGAGTCCCAGAATATCTTTGCCTGATCGTTTTCTGTCACTCCTTCAGGTTGGTGCTCGTACCACTTATTACTGCAAGGTAGCTGATGTTTCTTGCACAGGTTTCAGTGGAAGGCTTTTGCCACTGAATCATTCCTCTTTGTACTGGTTCTGCGAACGTGCCATGTATTCGCTTGCTATGCGGTTTATGGTTTCATTTTTCGTATTGCACTTCCTACATATGGGAGAGATGTTATTTCCGTCTATCGTTCTTTGAACTTATCTGGTTCTTAGGGCCTGATCTTGTGCCGCTGTTATCATTCCTTCAGTTTCCTTCTTTAGCTCTCCCCTCTGTAGCCATTGCCAAGTGTCGTCGCTGGTAGTTCTTTAGTCTGTCTCTTGTATTGTCCATGCATTGGTTTGTTGTGCCAGTCCTCTATTCTGTTTGTCATTCTCCTGTCTGTATATTCCTGGGGTCTTCGTCTACTTTTATTAGTCCCCTTCTTCCCATGAACTCTTTAGCCACTCGTTTTCACTGGTTTTCAGATATAACCCCAGTGCTCTGTTCTCGATGTTGACGCAGTCCTCTATACTTAGTAGTCCTCTTCCTCCTTTCTTTCGTGTTATGTATAGTCTGTCCGTATTTGCTCTTGGGTGTAGTGCTTTGTGTATTGTCATATGTTTCCTGGTTTTCTGATCTATGGTGCGGAGTTCTGCCTTCGTCCATTCCTGCGCTGTATCTGATTACTGGCACTGCCCATGTGTTTCTGGCTTTTATCATATTTCCGGCGTTGAGTTTTGACTTGAGTATCACCTTGAGTCTCTGCATATATCCTTTCCTGATCGTGTCCTTCATCTCTTGGTGTTTTATATCCCTCCTTCCATTATTCCTAGGTATTTGTATCCTGTCTCATCTATGTGTTTGATGTTGCTCCCATCTGGTAGCTTTATCCCTTCAGTTCTCGTTACTTTGCCTTTTTTTTTTTTTTTTTTTGACTTTTTTTTTTTTTTTTTTTTTACTTATCACAGTCCTCCAATTCGACTGGGTGGTATTTATAGTGTGGGGTTCCGGGTTGCATCCTGCCTCCTTAGGAGTCCATCACTTTTCTTACTATGTGTGCCGTTTCTAGGATCACACTCTTCTGCATCAGTCCTGGAGCTACTTCAGCCTCTAGTTTTTTCTAGATTCCTTTTCAGGGATCTTGGGATCGTGCCTAGTGCTCCTATGATTATGGGTACGATTTCCACTGGCATATCCCATATCCTTCTTATTTCTATTTTCAGATCTTGATACTATCCATTTTTTCCCTCTCTTTCTTCTTCAACTCTGGTGTCCCATGGTATTGCGACATCAATGAGTGATACTTTCTTCTTGACTTTGTCAAATCAACGTCACGTCTGGTCTGTTTGCACGTATCACCCTATCCGTTCTGATACCATAGTCCCAGAGGATCTTTGCGTGATCGTTTTCTATCACTCCCTCAGGTTGGTGCTCGTACCACTTATTACTGCAAGGTAGCTGATGTTTCTTATTATTATTATTATTATTATTATTATTATTATTATTATTATTATTATTATTATTATTATTATTATTTATTATTATTACAGTCTTTACTCATTATAACGCATTTCTATCTAACTTGGTCTATTCACTTGATACACCAAAGCTGAGATAAGTCGTCTACATTAAAAATGTGTTATCATTCAAACCCTTTGATTTTGATATGATAACTGGACGAGCCTTGAAATCAAAAGAGAAACACAGGCATATACATAAAGATGCTCCCCCAACAGCGATGGAGGGCAGGGTTAAATCCAAGGAGATATTAGGAGAGGTCATAAATAAAGCAAAATAGCATGATGAAAGCTATTGCAAAGAACTGAATATATTTTCAATGGATTCGTAATCTTGATACAAGTCAGTATCCCTCATAATGATGCCTCATTAATCATTGTAATTGCCTTCGGAACTCGAATAGTTAAAACACGTTGAGATTTATTACCTGGTTATTTATTTTTATATGATTAAGTTAATTGGAACGAATAATCGGAAAGAAAGCGCTGAAACCTCCATAACGCCAATCGATAAGATTAAACACCCGGCCGTTGATTTCAAAATAGATGACCAGTTATTTGGGATAATCGGCCTTATGATGAATTTCTTTTGTTGGGGCTAAAAATAGTTTGTTTTTGATTAAACTCTATTATCTTCTGTATCATGGAATATTATTGGTTATTTTGCTGCTGCCAAAATCATGATAACAGGATACCCAAACCATCCGTAGTATGTGATTTTGCGATTTTCAAAAGGGACGAAATGAAAGAGAAATTCCGTAAATACTTTAAGTATAAGTAACTTTCTCAATCTCATTATATAGCGGAATCAGAAGATATACTGGCATTCTTAGGTGTCCTTTTAAAACGAGAATTCACGAACATAATTGCTATTTCTATATTCCGTCTACCTGTCTATTTATGTAGGAATATAAAACTCTCATACCTACATATGCCTGTCATTTTCAGATATATGATTTTATTAGAGCGCGAAGATTTCGAGAAGAGCGCATTGTGGTAATATAGTTACATATGTATCTTGTGAAAATGACCACACACATACATACACCATGGACGAATGTTCTCGGGACCTGGCAGGTAAATATTTTTTATACGAAGTCTGCCTTTCTCAAAAATAAGGAAAGACTTTGTCAGAGGAAAATAAAGGTCTATTTCAAACGACTGCCTACAAATAAATATGACAATAATTTGTTACAGCAACAGGGTTATGTACTTGTTTAGAACAACAGACAGGCTGCTAGTCTGCGTATGTTCGTCAACCGGTGTTCCTAAAGCATTTTAGAATAAGTGGGAACAAGCATTAAAAATCCCACTTTGCTGTAAAAAAAAAAAGATAGATATTTTGCCTACCAGCTTCAGGACTCGACACCATCCTTATGATTGATACAAACGAGCTGTGTTTGCTCAGTCGCCAGACGGCTCTTGTGTTATCTATTTCCTCTAGAAATCCTAGTTGCCAGCAATTGCTGCCTGGTCTCATATGCATGATGTACGCAGTCATTATTAACGAGACTTTCTGGATGTGTGAATAATTATTTGAAATAAGAAATAAGAGTCACAAGTTTGAATTTTCTATCGACTGTCTCTGATAAGACTAATGCAGAGGAAACCATGTACAATATAGAGCAGCCAACCGCCCCTACCCCACCCTTATCTCTCTCTCTCTCTCTCTCTCTCTCTCTCTCTCCGAACCCCAAAGTTTCTCACAAAAGTGATACATACTTCTGAATTATTGATCTTCCTCAGATGCCTAAGATACGTGACGAGTACTTGGTAGACAGAGACGATCTCCTTTAAATTGACCTAGTAGGTACCAGAAAAAAAAAAAATTTGTTATGCCAAGTGAGTAATTGAAATTTTGTGCATGGGCTATTCAATACATAAAATTATACTTTTTAAAAATATTTGTATAGCGTAATAAGTGGCAATAAGTGAATTTCCTTGTGATATTATAATAATCATTTTGAGTATTTCTTTCCGTGTTAAAACACAATTTTCCATTTCTTGTTTTCAGGTATGGATTTTTATACGTGCTTGGTAAGCACCAGGGCGGGATAAAGCACAGGCAAAAGTGTATTTTTTTTTAAGAACAAGAACGGAAAGTACGTTCGGCGATTTTGTGAATTTTTGCCATTGCTGAAATTTGACTGAATTCATCTTGATTTATGTTGGTGTTGTTAATAGCTTTTCCTTACATTATTCAAAACCTATTACAGCTGTGCTTGAACGCTTAAAGATAAGATGATTTTACTATTCCACGCTTTCCTGCAGCGTACTTTGGTTAGTTGGCTTTGGAATATTTCCAATTTATCTCAAATTCCAACACCTTCCAGGAATTTCTTTGAACAAAAAGGTACAAGAGGCTCTGAGGTTGTGATTGGATATTTTTCATTCTCTCTCTAGCTCTCCTTTTCTTTTGTATGTGTATTTATTTCTTTCCCACTTTTTAAAATTCTACTTCGACCAGACTTTGTTATCCTTTTCTTTTTTTTATCTCTTGTCAACCTGAATTCACTTGGAAAGCGCTAGTAGGTGTTGTTTTTTTATGTCTTGGGTGATAGTTTCTGACATATATTCTTGCTCTGATTCACTCCCATCTCGTTTTGAGAACAAATGGACATTTTTCTGGCAATGTTTCCGCACCTTTGATCTCTTTCTTTTCCTGATCATTTCTTTGATTTCATTTGTCTTTTTGATCGAACTACAGAATTCATTTTATTTTCTATTTTATTCACTTTGGATAAGCATAGATTGGTTTTTGTGTTCCTAGATCTTTCGCAGGTTAAATGGGTATCAGAGTGAAGCGCCTTTAACCACACAGCTACCACGAGAGGATATAAGTTAACGCCACCTCTCACCTGGTAGCTGTGTGGTTAAAGGCGCTTCACTGTACGTCCTTATTTCTTGGTTCCTAGGTTCGCGCCTGGGAGCCGACGAAATTATTATCAACTACTATGCATTTCTTGGCAGTGTCCAATTGATTTTCGCTGATAAAATCCTACCAAAACATCGGATATGGGTCACATTTTGGAAATAAGTATTTGAAGCCACAGCCTAATTGGCAAAAATATGCAATAATGTCTAAATGTGAATAATAAAAGGCACTTACCAGAGTAAAATCTAAGAAACTGAAAGGGTAACTTAGCTAAATTTAGACGCAGAGAGAGAGACTATGTAGACGTCAATGCTGAAGGCCCTCCCACTCATTGATACTCTACTGTAGTATGACGTAGTTGCTAGACACTCCAGTCGTATAGCCAATTATAGAATGAAGACACACAAACAGCTACCCTATACACTTCTTTTCTCTCTCTCTCTCTCTCTCTCTCTCTCTCTCTCTCTCTCTCTCTCTCTCTATATATATATATATATATATATATATATATATGTATATAATATATATATATATATATATATATATATATATATATATATATATATATATATAGGAGATCAATAGAATAGGTAAATTGTTAAATGTAAATATGGTTGATGAAGCTAGTCAGTGAGATAGGTTGCAGTCAAGAAAAAATCTGTCATATCTTATTCTTATTGTGAAAATTTCGAAATACATTAATATAAACAAAATATTTTTATATCCCATTTTTTTTTTTTCCAAACTCGTCATTCAAGTATAACCCCTATAAAATTTAATTTAGGCTTCCTGTCTGAATCATTTGGTGTTTGAACATGATCTGTTATGCACTTACCTGTTAATATTAATCATATGACGCATGCGGTTCTTTTCTTTATTGCATACTGCAAAAACACGCAGCACGAAAACAGTCTTGCAGCCACGAGGACAATTTGCCAGGCCTGCCATAAGTGAAGCACCAGACAGCAGTCACGTAGAACAGATTGGCTTTGACGTATGAATGCTCTGCTGTCCTCCTCCTGTTATCGCGTGTTTACTATTGTGAATGGAAAGTGTACTGGGTATTACGTCTGACGTCATAGTCACGTCACTACCGTCGCCTCTCTGGGTGCGTCTAAATTTTAGCTAAGTTACCCTTTCAATTTCTTATATGTACTCTGGTAAGTGCCTTTATTATTCACATTAGACATTACTGCATATTTTTGCCAATTAGGCTGTGGCTTCAAATACCTATCTCCAAAATGTGACCCATATCCGATGTTCTGTAGGATTTTATCAACGAAAATCAATTGGACACTGGCCCTGAAATACATAGTAAACAAATTCCCCTTCAGTTAACATATATGAAAATATATTAATTCTGATGTGTGTATATATATATATATATATATATATATATATATATATATATATATATATATATAGATATATATATAAAATTGCGACGACCCTTTAATATTTACACAGGAGGAAGAACCAGAAAAAAACGCCAGCCTTGAAGAATGTCTCATAGAATAAAGAACAACTAAATAATGTGGGTTATACGGAGGTCCACCTTTCTCGAACCAAAGAGTATGTTTCTCCAAGATAAAAGAGAAGCCACCAATCTGGATGTCTACGTGATCGGGATGAAAACACAATTGGCTTTGTCATATCCTTTCACTTGTGTCGTGATATTGGGGCGTGTATACGTGTATTTGAGTGTGCGTGTTTGTACGCGTGATGTTTAATGCCAATAAAAATCGTGATAGTCTCTGCAAACCTTCATTGATAAGACGCGTAATTGTGATAGGATTATGGAGACTGAGGAGAATTGATAAAAATGTCAATTATGTTGCTACTCAGCTTTACACTCCAGAAGATCGACGAAAGTAAGTAATAGGATATCGGCTTCTTCGAATCCTTGAGGATACTCAACTCACATTGCCTTTATTTCCATGGCTTCTTCAAAATGCAAAAGCATGGAATCCCGCTCTGCCCCATAACACTAGATAGAAATTACTCAAGTAATAGAATGTTGAAATAGTTTGCAGAACAGCTGCAGCCCTTCCTGTACACACGTTCACCTGTTCATGTCATAGACAAAGAAGATTTCACTAGATAATCTAAATATCCTCATGAACAGCACCAGTTTCTTAGGTAAAACGAATAATCACTGTTCTATGAATGATGTGTTTTGTTTTATACGTAAATTAAGAAAGTTTCCATGTTAGCCTTGGAAGACCCGTAAAAGTTATTAATCTTTCAATGCCTAATATAATTTCATCTTTTTTGAAATAGCAGTCGCAAGCAAAGAACATTCAACAATGTGGCAAGTTCCGTATCCCAGCCACTAGACTCAGTAACTAGAGAATAATCACAAAGAATATTCGGATGCAGATATCTCATATCCCATTAAACCTCACAACATGACCTCTGATATATGACTGAAGATGTTTACGTTTTAGGAAATTTGAGAGGACACTCAATGAAGAAAAAATTGAATTGGAAGAAACCAGCAAGTTACCACTTACAGATATTCAAATCATTTCCGGATAGCGCCAACATTGTGCCTTTGATATATGTAGAAATCATACATTCACTCACACCAGCATCCTACATATCATGGCTTCTCACTAAAGATCTTGATTACTTGCAACATTTTTGTAAGAATGACATTTTAAAACTTTTTGACAATATGTCGTCTGATCTGCCTGCAACGCAACGAATAGATATTACTCCAGAAGTCCGCCTAACATTAAACAAGTAGACTTTAACAATTGACCAAAGTTCTAGTTTGTTGATGGGTTGCTTTTTAATAACGCCTCTTCATACAGTACAAATAAATATTTTGTAACCGGTAGTCATCATCTATAGCTGAAACACATACATTTTATTTGGGAAATGGAATCTGTCTTGTGTAGCCAGATTAAGTAAGAACCATGAAAGTGACCCAATTTTGTTTGTGGCATTTTTTAATGTAATTTTATATTAATTAAGCAACTTCATTGGCTTTGAGATAATTGAAAGACTTTCTTGTCTTGGCTTTTCAACTTAAAATAAACTGATGCGAAAGGCGCCATTAAAAAACGGCATCTGAGCAGATTTCCTTTTTAAGAAAACTGCTCCGAGAAAAGAGATTTTTGGGATGAAACGTTTTTTGTTCTGAAGTTTGGTCATAGATTTTTTGTGCCATTGATGAGAATCTTGTTTGGCTTTCCCCCAATAGAGGGAAAATCGAATATTGTTGGTTCCTGGTATATCTACCTATTCATTATCTTATGCGAAAAGAAAAATGTTCTTTACAAAGAGAGGCTTAAACTCTTGAAAAAACAATATTTACGAGTTTCATCGCTTTTACAGTATAAAATATTAGAGGCTTTTTTAGGTGTGTGAAGCAATCAGTAATAAAATATTTCTGCCTTGTATCGTTGGAATCGAATGAAACAGGCATAATTTTTCCTTTGATAGATTTATAAAAATATAAACCTAATAAAACGAGCATCAACTGAACTGCATAAAAAAATGAAAGCTTAGTTTTATTTTTTGTTTCCGATATTGTTGGGCGTAGTGGTGATATGAAGGCGTGTTTGTTCTCTCCTTACCTATCGGTTTATGTCTGACCGGATAGGGATGATATTGTAATGGCAATATTCATTTGTCGTCCTATTGCACATGATATACTTTTCTTTGAGAGTGTCTAGGATCTGGCCATGTTTCTATGGTAAAAGAGATATAACCAACTTGACTCCTTTTGAAAACTTTTCTGTAGTTTAAATCAGAAAGCGTTCACTGATTTTACGTACTTCTGACAACAAACAGGCAGTTCGCTAAATAATAATTATCTCAATGGAGGTACAACAGACTTGAGGTTTCGGCATCCACATCATGGAAAGAATACGGATACCTGACAGACTCGTGGGTCAGGACATCTGGGGCGTTATCAGCCAAAAGGCATTGCCGGTGAAATTAATGGATATTAGAAAATAAATCTTGAGTATTTCCGTATTACAGTGGTATACACACACACACACAAACACACACACACACACACATATATG
>NC_087220.1:8469999-8472499 GCF_015104395.2 Macrobrachium nipponense
GGAATTATTCCTCCCCACCTGCTCCTGTCATTTTCATTCACGACCGCTGCCCCATTCATACGGCCAGAATAGTCCAGGAATGGTTTCAAGGTCGAGAGGATCTGCAGTTGCTTGACTAGCCAAGTAAGGATACAAACATGAACCTCACTGAGAATATTTAGGCTAATTTGGTAAAATGTTGGGAGCCTGAGAGGGAGATGAGACCAGATCAACTATGAACCTCTGGAACACAATGGAAACTCTTCCACAACCGACCACAGATCGTCAGAAACCATGAATCTTCTATGCCTAACAGATTTGTAGAGGTGATCTAGAAGGAAGGTGGCTGGACTTCTCATTAATATTAAAAATAATGTAAAAATTGAGTGTGTATATTGGATTACCCCATGGCTTCCGCTGAACTTCCATGTCGTATGATGTAAAAAGAAAAAAAAAATCGAAAACACACCTATGCACATCGTTTAGCTCCAGGTATTGATTATTATAGTTTATTATGAAAGTTGAATTTGATATCTTAAAGGAGTTCAAAATCTAAAGGGAATTTCGCTATCCTGATTGTTTTCTCAAAAAATTATCTAAAAAGAGAACCCTAGGACAATATCATCAAACTACATTTCTCCAAATAGCTCTTTCCACAATGGACAGGTAAACGACTGAAAGGGCCTGTTTAACAATAGAGACGTCTTTCTCTTATCCTCACACGAATGATAAGAGCGAAAGGAATTTCTGTCCGTATGACATTAAAACATGTATCACAATTAATATATTAGAAAATATAAGCCAAGAAGATGTGTTATCCATATCATGTAATAATTATTGTAATGAAGGGCGTGTAGGGAATAACCTCTACAGTATATTCAAGAGGGAATACAAACCCAACCATGAATACATGAAACCTCTGAACATCAACAATTGTTTATCATTGGCAAACGAATTAAGTTTACCATATGGGAATGGTTAAAAGTTTGCACCAAGTTTGGGAGTCCTTCTTCAATTTCCATTACACGTTGTGGAATTTTGCTCTGTCCCTAGTAGTTTCATTTTGATTCCTCAGTCTCTCTCTCTCTCTCTCTCTCTCTCTCTCTCTCTCTATCTCTCTTCCTTTTCATTCTATAGTATTTACAAGAGAGTGAGTTTAACCCAATCCTTCTTCTTGTAAATGTTGTTGTATTCAGAAAATCTACAGTGTTATAATAATATTAGAATAAACACTAAAAACACGCAGGCATTAAAGATAAACAAGAAAATATTTCAAGTGGAGCTTTTCGTTAGCCATACACTCGATCACGAGCATATCTACTTCGTCCCCTCATCTGGTCGCAACAGGCCCACCTTACCCCTAACACCCCACCCATTTTGCAGTTGTAGCAAGCAGGCTGAGGACATCGGTACAGCAAAAGCAAGAAGCTTGTCAGTTTGAATTACATTGATCGAATTCCAAAACCTGTAAGACGGCTTAACAACAAGAACTCAATCCCCGACACCACTCCGCCCGGCCCCCGAAAAAATATATATGCATATATTAGTTTAGTCAAGATTAGAGGGTGTTAATGACATATCAAAACGGCATACTTAGCGCAGTGGTATTTCTAGATGACATGTCACTTTAAAGTAGCTAATATGAGAGAGAGAGAGAGAGAGAGAGAGAGAAAGAGAGAGAGAGAGAGGAGGCTAAGGCGTCGGACATTTCAACTCGTTCACTTAGTGTTTGGGTATGTTCAATGCTTCCTATTATATATTGGTAGGTAAAGGAAACGCACTGCAACCGATACTATAAACTTGGCTTTCATGATAAGGTTTATAAAATATCCTGCCATGATGTTCGTGATTCTCTCCAATACCAATGTAACTCTAAAATTTTGATCAATTTTAAGTATTGCGTAATGAATATGACCGATACATAATAACAGACACGGTGGTAAAGATAACGCCTTAGACGAAAGTTAAATGGAATCTTAATAAACAAATTTAAATTAAAAGTGAGACAGTAATCTTAGTTACAGCGATATAACCTGCTCAGATTACTTTTTTTTTTACTCCGTGTGTGTGTGTGTGTCTGTGTGGGTTTCTCCAACCATACCTAATGACTCCTCCCACTGAAAGAATTCCAGAGCTTATTGGTGGAACTCTTGCTAAGAGAGGAAGAGTCCTCCCCCCATCCCCCTCAGTAAACACTGTTACCATATAATTTTTCGAAGTCCCTCAAGAAGGTGTACCAGGGAAACCTGTGTCCAACTGTACATCCGAACCAAGAATAGACTCGTGTGCTTACATTTGTACGTCCATCTGTAGGCGTAAGTGCATATGTCCGTTAGAGCAAAGGAATGAGATATAATTCCTAGTATGGCACGGTCTAGGTATCTTAGGCCTGCCGAGTTGTTTACCAAAATAAGAGCGCACTGCGCATGACGTCACACGAAAGAACGTGTGTTGCATATTTCCCATGTATTGCCAGTTTCTTTTTTATGTTCCTTTATTTTTTTTCAAAAATAAGGTTATT
>NC_087220.1:8477499-8504999 GCF_015104395.2 Macrobrachium nipponense
TGGTTTTCAGATATTGCCCCAGTGCTCTGTTCTCAATGTTGACGCAGTCCTCTATACTTAGTAGTCCTCTCCTTCCTTCCTTTCGTGTTATGTATAGTCTGTCTGTATTTGTTCTTGGTTGTAGTGCTTTGTGTATTGTCATATGTTTCCTGGTTTTCTGATCTATGCTGCGGAGTTCTGCCTTCGTCCATTCTACTATTATTATTATTATTATTATTATTATTATTATTATTATTATTATTATTATTATTATTATTATTATTACAGTCTTTTCTCATTACGACGCATTTCTACCTAACTTGGTCTATTCACTTGATTCACGAAACCTTCTGATTTTGATATGATAACTGGACGAGTCTTGTTAAAGGTGAGAATGAAATCAAAAGAGAAACCACAGCGAGAGGGTCATGAAGACAGCGAGTTTTTTTTTTTTTTTTTTTTTTTTTTACCCAGACAAAATACATAAATAAAAAGTTTTGAAAGAAACTGATCTGCTGATTCAAGAATAGGAAGAGAGATAAGAAAGAAGAAAGTAGAGATCAACAGATGCTTCCCAACCGGCGATGGACGGCAGGGTTAAATCCAAGGAGATATTAGGAGAGGTCATAAATAAAGCAAAATAGCATGATGAAAGCTATTGCAAAGAACTGAATATATTTTCAATGGATTCGTAATCTTGATTCATGTCAGTATCCCTCGTAATGATGCCTCATTAATCATTGTAATTGCCTTCGGAACTCGGGTAGTTAAAACACGTTGAGATTTATTACCTGGTTATTTATTTTTATGTGATTAATTAATTAGAACGAAATATCGGAAAGCACTGAAACCTCCCATAACGCCAATCGATATGATTAAACACCCGGCCGTTGATTCCAAAATAGATGAGCCAGTTATTTGGGATAATCGGCCTTATGATGAATTTCTTTTGTTGTGGCTAAAAATAGTTTGTTTTTGATTAAACTCTATTATCTTCTGTATCATGGAATATTATTGGTTATTTTGCCGCTGCCAAAATCATGATAACAGGATACCCAAACCATCTCTGTGCCATAAATGTTTCGTCTAGATAGGTACTATGTGATTTTGCGATTTTCAAAAGGGACGAAATGAAAGAGAAATTCCGTAAATACTTTAAGTATAAGTAACTTTCTCAATCTAAGGATACAGCGGAATCGGAAGATAGACTGGCATTCTTAGGTGTCCTTTTAAAACGAGAATTCACGAACATAATTGCTATTTCTATATTCCGTCTACCTGTCTATTTATGTAGGAATATAAAACTCTCATACCTACATATGCCTGTCATTTTCAGATATATGATTTTATTAGAGCGCGAAGGTTTCGAGAGGAGCGCATTGTGGTATTATAGTTACATATGTATCTTGTGAAAATGACCACACACACATACACACACCATGGACGAATGTTCCCTGGACCTGGCAGGTAAATATTTCTTATACGAAGTCTGCCTTTCTCAAAAATAAGGAAAGACTTTGTCAGAGGAAAACAAAGGTCTGTTTCAAACGACTGCCTACAAATAATTATGAAAATAATTAGTTACAGCAACAGGGCTATGTACTTGTTTAGAACAACAGACTGGCTGCTAGTCTGCGTATGTTCGTCAACCGGTGTTCTTAAAGCATTTTAGAATAAGTGGGAACAAGCATTAAAAATCTCACAGCTCTTGTGTTATCTATTTCCTCTAGAAATCCTAGTTGCCATCAATTGCTGCCTGGTCTCATATGCATGATGTACGCAGTCATTATTAACGAGACTTTCTGGATGTGTGAATAATTATTTGAAATAAGAAACAAGAGTCACAAGTTTGAATTTTCTATCGACTGTCTCTGATAAGAATAATGCAGAGGAAACCATGTACAATATAGAGCAGCCAACCGCCCCTACCCCACCCCTTCCTCAGATGCCAAAGATACGTGACGATCTCCTTTAAATTGACCTAGTAGGTACCAGAAAAAAAAATTAATTTTGTTATGCCAAGTGAGTAATTGAAATTTTGTGCATGGGCTATTCAATACATAAAATTATTTCATTGATTGGTTGCTTATTTACATTACATTTAGTTAAATTATACTTTTTTCAAATATTTGTATTGCGTAATAAGTGGCAATAAGTGAATTTCCTTGTGATATTATATAATCATTTTGAGTATTTCTCTCCGTGTTAAACACAATTTTCCATTTCTTGTTTTCAGGTATAGATTTTTATACGTACTTGGTAAGCACCAGGGCGGGATAAAGCACAGGCAAAAGTGTATTTTCTTTTCTTGAAGAACAAGAACGGTAAATACGTTCGTCGATTTTGTGAATTTTTCAATTGCTGAAATTTGACTGAATTCATCTTGATTTATGTTGGTGTTGTTAATAGCTTTTCCTTACATTATTTAAAAAAATATTACAACTGTGCTTGAACGCTTAGAGATAAGATGATTTTATTATTCCACGCTTTCCTGTAGCGTACTTTGGTTAGTTGGGTTTGGAATATTTCCAATTTATCTCAAATTCCAAGACCTTCCAGGAATTTCTTTGAACAAAAAGGTACAAGAGGTTCTGAGGTTCTGATTGGATATTTTTCATTCTCTCTCTAGCTCTCCTTTTCTTTTGTATGTGTATGTATTTCTTTCCCACGTTTTTAAAGGAAAATGCTATTTCGTACAAGACTGTTATCCTTTTGTTTTTTCATTTCTTGTCAACCTCAATTCACTTGGAATGGGCTAGTAGGTGTTTTTTTTATTTCTTTGATGATATGTTTCTGACATTTATTCTTGCTCTGATTCATACCATCTCGTTTCCTCACATTTGATTTCTTTCTTTTTTTCCTGATAATTTCTTTGATTTCTTTGTCTTTTGATCGAACTACAGAATTCATTTTATTTTCTATTTTATTCGCTTTGGAGAAGCATAGATTGATTTTTGTGTTCCTAGATCTCTCACAGGTTAAATGGGTATCAGAGTGAAGCGCCTTTAACCACACAGCTACCACGAGAGATTAATATAGTTACGCCGCCTCTCACCTGTTAGCTGTGTGGTTAAAGGCGCTTCACTGTACGTCCTCATTTCTTCGGTTTCTAGGTTCGCGCCTGGGAGCCAACGAAAATTATTGTCAATTAAACAAATTTCCCTTCAGTTAACATGTATGAAACTATATTAATTCTGAGGTATATATATACATATATATATATATATATATATATATATAATATATATATATATAGTATATATATATATCATATATATATTTATATATATATATATATATATATATATATATATGTATATGTATATATATATATATATATATATATAGTATATATATATATAAATATTATATATATATATATATATATATATATATATATATATATATATATATATATAGATATATATATATATATAATTGCGACGACCCTTCAATGTTTACGTAGGAGGAAGAACCAGAAAAAAACGCCAGCCTTGAAGAATGTCTCATAGGATAAAGAACAACTAAATAATGCGGGTTATACGGAGACCCACCTTTCTCGAACCAAAGAAGATGCTTCTCCAAGATAAAAGAGAAGCCACCAATCTGGATGTCTACGTGATCGGGGGGAAAATATAATTGGCTTTGTCTTATCATTTCACTTGTGTCGTGACATTGGGGCGTGTATACGTGTATTGAGTGTGCGTGTTTGTACGCGTGATGTTAATGCCAATAAAAAATCGATAGTCTCTGCAAACCTTCATTGATAAGACGCGTAATTGTGATAGGATTATGGAGACTGAGGAGAATTGATAAAAATGTCAATTATGTTGCTACTCAGCTTTACACTCCAGAAGATCGACGAAAGTAAGTAATAGGATATCGGCTTCTTCGAATCCTTGAGGATACTCAACTCACATTGCCTTTATTCCCATGGCTTCTTCAAAATGCAAAAGCATGGAATCCCGCTTTGCCCCATAACACTAGCCAGAGATTACTCAAGTAATAGAATGTTGAAATAGTTTGCAGAACAGCTGCAGCCCTTCCTGTACACACGTTCACCTGTTCATGTCATAGACAAAGAATATCACTAGATAATCTAAATATCCTCATGAACAGGACCAGTTTCTTGGGTTAAAACGAATAATCACTGTTCTATGAATAATGTGTTTTGTTTTATACGTAAATTAAGAAAATTTCCATGTTAGCCTTGGAAGACCCGTAAAAGTTATTAATCTTTCAATGCCTAATATAATTTCATCTTTTTTGAAATAGCAGTCACAAGCAAAGAACATTCAACAATGTGGCAAGTTCCGTATCCCAGCCACTAGACTCAGTAACTAGAGAATAATCACAAAGAATATTCGGATGCAGATATCTCATATCCCATTAAACCTCACAACATGGACCTCTGATATAGACTGAAGATGGTTTACGTTTAGGATATTTGAGAGGACACTCAATGAAGAAAAAATTGAATTGGAAGAAACCAGCAAGTTACCACTTACAGATATTCAAATCATTTCCGGATAGCGCCAACATTGTGCCTTTGATATATGTAGAAATCATACATTCACTCACACCAGCATCCTACATATCATGGCTTCTCACTAAAGATCTTGATTACTTGCAACATTTTTGTAAGAATGACATTTTAAAACTTTTTGACAATATGTCGTCTGATCTGCCTGCAAACACAACGGATAGATATTACTCCAGAAGTCCGCCTAACATTAAACAAGTAGACTTAACAATTGACCAAAGTTCTAGTTTGTTGATGGGCTGCTTTTATTAACGCCTCTTCATACAGTACAAATAAATATTTTGTAACCGGTAGTCATCATCTATAGCTGAAACACATACATTTTATTTGGGAAATGGAATCTGTCTTGTGTAGCCAGATTAAGTAAGAACCATGAAAGTGACCCAATTTTGTTTGTGGCATTTTTTAATGTAATTTTAAATGAATTAAGCAACTTCATTGGCTTTGAGATAATTGAAAGACTTTCTTGTCTTGGCTTTTCAGCTTAAAATAAACTGATGCGAAAGGTGCCATTAAAAAACGGCATCTGAGCAGATTTTCCTTTTAAGAAAACTGCTCCGAGAAAAAAGATTTTTGGGATGAAACGTTTTTTGTTCTGAAGTTTGGTCATAGATTTTTTGTGCCATTGATGAGAATCTTGTTTGGCTTTCCCCCACTAGTAGGAAAATCGAATATTGTTGGTCCCTGGTATATCTACCTATTCTTTATCTTATGCGAAAAGAAAAACAAAAAAAAAAAATGTTCTTTACAAAGAGAGGCTTAAACTCTTGAAAAAACAATACTTACGAGTTTCATCGCTTTTACAGTATAAAATATTAGAGGCTTTTTTAGGTGTATGAAGCAATCAGTAATAAAATATTTCTGCCTTGTATTGTTGGAATCGAATGAAACAGACATAATTTTTCCTTTGATAGATTTATAAAAAATAAATAAAACATTATAAAACGAGCATCAACGGAACTGCATAAAAAAATGAAAGCTTGTTTTTATTTTTATTTTAATTTTTTTTTCAAATTTCCGATATTGTTGGGCGTAGTGGTGATATGAAGGCGTGTTTGTTCTCTCCTTACCTATCGGTTTATGTCTGACCAGATAGGGATGATATTGTAATGGCAATATTCATTTGTCGTCCTATTGCACATGATATACTTTTCTTTGAGAGTGTCTAGGATCTGGCCATGTTTCTATGGTAAAAGAGATATAACCAACTTAGACTCCTTTTGAAAAATTTTCTGTAGTTTAAATCAGAAAGCGTTCACTGATTTTACGTACTTCTGACAACAAACAGGCAGTTCGCTAAATAATAATTATCTCAATGGAGGTGAAACAGACTTGAGGTTTCGGCATCCACATCTTGGAAAGAATACGGATACCTGATAGACTCGTGGGTCAGGACATCTGGGGCGTTATGAGACAAAAGGCATTGCCGGTGAAATTAATGAATATTAGAAAATAAATCTTGAATATTTCCGTATTACAGTGGTATACACACACACACACACACACACACACACACACACACACCACACACACACACCACATATATATATATATATATATATATATATATATATATATATATATATTATATATGTGTGTGTGTGTGTGTGTATGTGTGTATCTGTGTCTGTGATGTGTGCATGCGTGTGTGTGTCTGTGAGTGCGTTGGCACTTGTATACTAACGGAGTTGTTTATTCATAAGAATTACAAGCTTTCAAGGACATCCAGTCCTCATTATCAGGTATCATGGATACATGAGAATGAGGATTGGTTGCCCTTGAAAGTTTGTATTTTCTTTGAGTAATTAACTCCACAAGTTACCATCCCAGTTTTAATGAAGTCCTTCTAGTAAATAAATATATATGCAGAAGCCAGGTACTATGTCGTACCTCTAAGTAAATGGGGATACAATCCACAATGAAGTAAATTCCTCTTGTAGTTAAAATATATATTTCTTGTATAGGATTAAAGCTTTCGACCATCAACTGTGGTCTTGTTCACTTTAGTGAACAAGACCACAGTTGATGGTCGAAAGCTTAATCCTATACAAGATATATTTTAAACTACAAGAGGAATTTACTTCATTGTGGATTTGTATCCAAATATCTAATATATCTATATATATATATATATATATATATATATATATATATATATATATATATATATATATATATATATATATATATATATTTATAAATATATATATATATATATTATATTATGTATAATATATATATATATATATTATATATATACATGTATATATATATATATATTATATATATATATATATATAATATATATATATATATATATATATATATATATATATATATATATATATATATATATATATATATATATATATATATATATATATATATATAATACATATATATATATTGTATATATATATATTATATATATATATATATATATATATATATATATATATATATATATAATAATATATATATATATATATATATATATATATATATATATATAATATATATATATATATATATATATATATATATATAATATATATATATATATATACTATTTACGTTATCAGTGCAGGGTTGGTACAATGTTGTGCTATCAACCAAAGTAAAAATTCCTCATCGTTTCTTTTTTTTTACATCCTCTTTTTTATAAATACATTTAAATGAAAATTTATTAGACTATATCGTACGTTGCTTTCTTGATGGCATGCATTAATATAATTTTGTTCTCTCCTAAGTAACAGGATTTTTTTCATAAGTATGGATTTAATGCTGTAGGTTTTTTGTCGAAAAAATTATGCGTAATAAGATATATGCAGTTTTCTTCAAGTTTCAAAATCTGACGTTTCAAATTTATTGTAGATTATAATTAATTACTCAAAAATTGAAAATCGAGGCAACCTGAAATAAGAAATAAAAAGAATCCACAACATTCGAAAGTGTTTGAAGAGAAAGCATTTTTCGTCCTTCGATTATTTCCATGAAATGCAGTCTGGCGCCTTTGACAACAACGATGCAGTAATTTACGGACTGCTTGCATTCTCAATTTTCCTCTGGGTGGCCATCAAATTAGGAACCGGATTTTCAGACACAATAAACTGCGGAGAAAAGATGAGGCAACAATGAATATGACAAAGAAAGAAAGTGAAAAAAAAAAAAATGAAATATTGCTATTAAAGGGAAGAACACATAAAACCGACGTTTTCAGTTCGTCCCTTTACTCGTATTGGTATGTTTTCCATTTAGTTGAAGTCTCCTTTTAAATATAATTTTCTTGGTTTATTAATGAGTTTTCAATACCTTAATTGCCCAACTCTTTCACATATATATATATATATATATATATATATATATATTATATATATTCATATATATATAATATATATCTTATATATATATATAATATATATATATATATATATATATATATATATTACTATATATAGTATGTGTGTGTGTGTGTGCGTGTGTATGTAATAACCTTTCATCTACATGCATTTCTCTGTAAATTTTTATTTTTTGTACCGTTACAACCAGGAACCATCGCTCCGGGATATCAATGTTTTCTCATCCATTTTTTATTTATTAACCAAATTCCATTGATTGATGCAATATCTTCAATATCCTCCATCCTTGCTGGGATTGGGTCTTTTGCATCACTAACGCCGTTGATTCTTCTTTCCTCCTCAGCTCAAATAAAGCAAAAATTGACAAGACATCAGATCGAAAATAACTCGACTCTCACAATTATTTCTGTTTATTTTATTTTACTTAGAATTTTTTTCTTTCTTTCACTCCAGTCTTATCCATTGAAATAGCTTAATGCCATTCCAAGGGACACGAATTTTGTTAACTCCACGAATGACTATTAACTCTAAACAAATGCATATAGTTGATATATATTTTATGTATACCGAAATGTGCGATAATACTGCTGATTCAGTAATATACACTTGCTCTTTCCCCTACAAAAACGGGGTCAATAGACTACACATGTGGCTGAACTAGGCATTTTTTAAAGTAATCTTTAAACTTAGCAAACAATAGCAATGAATTTAAAAGAGGACACAAGATAACAACAAAAAATAGATATCCTTGTAATCAAAATAATATTTTCTAAAAAAAAAATAGATAAATAATAAAATAAGCAACCTTATTCGAAGCGGAAAGCGGAGATATTGATGGCTGAGTGTTTTGTTATCAACCTTCAACTTTAATCAAAGGGTGTAAAGTATATAAAGAGACTCCTTACCATTATAAGTCGTAATTTAGCTAATGGTTACAAATTTGCAGTGTTAGCTATCGAGGTGGACGTTGCGGGTCGGTGGGATTGCCTATTGTCTTGCCTTATAAATCGTAATTTGGTGAGGAGCCTTTTAGAATTTTCTTGCCCTCAATTAGCGTTATTATAATAAAATTGTCTCCATTGTGACGCTTCTCCCGCCGAACAGCCACAATTGCCCCAAATCTCTTCTGCTGCCATTCTTAGTCTAACAAAAAATGTCTCATCATGGGCTGATTTTTCTAGCCATGCACTTGTCACCTCGCTTCAGAAACTGCGCTAATCAACAGGTGTATTGGTGACCAGTGCAAGGAATTTTTAATAGAGGAGTGTCCCCAAACTTCTGGCCCCAGTGATTAGCAAAGCAAATATTTGCCACGCAGGAAGGTGTGTGCTTTCTAAAACGGTACCCTTGTAGTAGGTAGAGCGCCACGTCTGCTTAAAAAGTCCACGACTTCTCGTCCTCTTCAAAAAAGTCTTTGAAGGCACGAAAATACGTTATGTTGCACGGATCGCACAACTGATGCTATCCATTCTTGAGGCGCACAACTAACTAATTTTAAATTTGAAAATAAACCCCATGGTAACGAAGTATAATTGGCTAAAAAAAAAGTCGTGATAACATATTGCTAACAGTATCTTGTCATCGGAAATCATTGAAATTTATCGGGGAAATCGAGCGTCTGGGGAAGGACTTCAAAAAACGCGCTAACTGGAAAAAATAGCATTTATTGGCTGATTCAAATGCGTGGGCGGAACTTCAGCTTAACGGTCTTCTACGAACACGTGCTAACGCACGAACAAGAGCGATTTCAGACCGGGAATGGTAAAATGAAGTGAGACTTAGAAAATTATCAGTAAGTACATTTTGGTTTACGACCAGTGGCATTGGGGAATTCAATTTTTTTTTTTTTTTTTTTATGGAGTCTTCACATCTTTATGGGTTATATAGCTCTATCGAATATTGGTCAATTTTTAACATTTATCAATCCATACTTCGGAAACTATTAAGTAGCAAATGGAATGACGGGGTACTTTGAACTCCTATCATTGTGTACTACACATCTACGGGGGTTTCGTTTTAGACCGGGTGGAAAACTATAATAATACAGATGTAATGAGATCAGTACGCTAACATTGCACACGGAAAACATATCAGTATTTTTAAATTTTTTTTTTAAAGTATATGATGGTATGAGTTGCAGAAAATACTTACACACCGGTATCTACGCACTTCTCTCTTTTCTTTTTTTTTCATTCAGCTTTCTCTTCTTATTAATGAGGCGATTCTTCACTTCAGCCTTGAAAGAAGTAAATGGAGGCGATGGCTGGAGAATTTCGCAAAATTGGAGCGATCTCTGGTGGCCTTTTGAAAATTCCCTTTTGGCTGAAGCTTTGGTGATTTCGGAGAGGGGATCGAAGAAGCGTGAAAGGAGGATTTCGGTCAATGGCTGCTTTTTTTTTGCAAATGCATAAAACCATTTAAGCGAATTTCGATGGAGGAGGGTCGCGTTCCTAAAGCCTTTTAGACAGACGTTGGAGTCTTTGCATGATACCTTTGATTCTTCTCCAAAAAAATGCAATTACTCGAAAGTGATGTATTACAGTTAGCCGTTTATAGCATCACTGGTATTTTCATTTTCAATCTTCGACCCTTATTTTCCCTTGGACTTCTAATCACGGTTACAAGCATTCGCTAATTTGACATCAGTCCTTTCCTCAGTTTCAGAATTGTCTCCCTTCGATTCGTCGAAATGAACGACTCTTCAGCATTAAGTCAACCTTGCTGACATTGGACGACATTTCCCAATCCAGTGTATTTCCCTTTGCATCTTTTATTTCAACGTCCATTGGCTTATTTATAAATCTTTATGCATTTGTTTCTACAATTTCTTTTTTTCTCCTTTTATAACCTCTTATTTTAGCACGACTGAATGGTGATTTGACAAATTTGAAATCCTGATATCCTTCTGAATTTTTTTATTTTTTGTAATGCTTGTCTGCTATTTCTTTACAGAAAACACTAAGAAATTCACTCTAGAAACTTTGTAATTATAGAAGCAATTTATAACGGGTCGGAGTGGGGGTGGCGGCAAGAAAATAGTTCTAAAATCAAGTTTATTCTAATTTTCCACTAAAAAATATTACGTTCTTCTGCACTTCATGTATCATTTTATTTATAATTATTACTGTTACACTTAGTCTGTGCTGGAATGTATTATTATTATCAATTATATTTTTCTAACCCAGGCTTCCCATCAGTTCTCACTGTATGTGCTGTTCCTAATTGCACACTCTTTTGAATGAGTCCTGGAGCTATTTTGTCATCTAGTTTTTCCAGGTTCCCTTTCAGGGATCTTGGGATGGTGCCCATAAGAAAAATAGTTTTTTTTAGTTTCGTTTATAATAGAAATACTAGCGAATTCACCGCTCTCTCTCGCACACCATTTCCTTTAAGGAATTCATCCTTTAATCGCCTTTTGTTCGTTTGACTGTTGGTGGGCACTCAGCAAGAGTGTTTCTCTTTGATAAGTAACGTAACTCATTCTTTGTAATAACGAGTGCAGATACCCTTCCTACATCTTCCCCTTGATCGTAGACCACGTGTCCTACGCAGCCTAATCAACTCCCAGTCGCTCTGTTACAGACTTGCATTAAAGCAGCTGTGGATTGTAGATTCTCACCTCGGTGTGCTCTGGGGAAAATCCCCTATTGTTTTCTTTGCTCCATGTGGACAGAAACTCCGGTCTCCTGTCCATCTACTTCAATATCTCACCTGAAGGAGAAAATTAGGTCATAAATTCAGGCCTCATTCAGGAGAGCATGAACTGCGTTTCCCCTGGCGCTAACTTTTCAAAGGGTAATTCCCGTCGATTTTATCAGAATGATTTTTGAAAAAAACATGAACGAAAATAATGGAAATATTTTACAATCGAGTTAAGTAACAGGCAACATAAAACGCGTATTTTGTCAACAAACAATAATTTTATTTAGCGTTAAGAAATTAAAATTCCTTGAAATATATTCATTAAGGAGAGAGAGAGAGAGAGAGAGAGAGAGAGAGAGAGAGAACGATAGTGGTGGGGTTCCTGATATTATTGAAGTAATCAATACCCACAACCGCATAGCCCACTGGTAATCTTACTAATTAATTGACGATATATTATTTTCAACGAACTAATGTTACAAAAGATTTTCCGGAAGCCGTTTCCTCAAACCTGCAATATTTTCGGCCATTTGCCTTTAAAATTTGATGAAAACGTGCAGAGTAGTGGGGAAACCTGTTTAAGTAAATGAAAATTTCTCCAAGGGTTCCATCGACAGAGCTTCAGCAAATCTAAGACTTCATTGTTGGGATGAAAAATGGTAACTTCGTCTTCTCAACCGAGATTTGCTTTATAGAGATAACCCTGTGCTTGATGAAATAGGAAGAAATAATATTTTGGCATGTATTCGTGGTATTCATAAACATTCTTTTCCTCGGTATTTAAAACTATTAGAAGTTTAATGCCACCATAAGCATTCTCAAGGCTTGCTTGATGTGTTAGATCCACATACCTCAGACCCTTTGTCCTTTTTTCTAGAAGTATAAAAAAAAAACTAATGATACCAAGAAAAATTCATAATGTTCCTGGCTAAGCGTTGGTATGTGTGTCACCAGCTTCAAATCTTTTTCCCTGTGTATAAAAACAGAGAAAAGTTTAATGCTACCGGAATAATTCCCCGGATGGTTCTTGTATCAACAGAGGAAATGCAAGGATGTCATGTGGTACACAACTTCGTCCTTAGTTCTATTCATTACTGGAATACCGTTCTCCTTTCTAGACATTATCGTCATCTGGAAATCTTTCTCTTTAATGAAGTCTTGCCCCAAGTCATGGTTTACTTGTTTTTAACCATTGGAAGATATAATATCTACATTCACCAGAAAGCCTACTAAGCTGTTTGGTATTCTCCATTATCGGCGTATGGAACTCACTTCTCGAATTATCAGCTAACATTCTGCTCTTGTGCTCAATGGATTAAACTTTGAAGCTTCTAGCCCGAGTGCATAACCATTTACACTTAATCTATATAAAGGCTTTGAATAATGAAAATTAATACTTTCATTACAAGAAAGGCTCCACAAAATTTCTTGAATATATAATCTATGGCAGTAAATATTATATGAACACGGAAACAATGCGTAATCTGAAGTTCATGTCTAAGTATGTGAATTAAAACATCTCTAAGTAATACCAGTGCTAAGTTTGAGAATCATAATTATTACAATTTCCATGTATCATACAAATGAAAACCGTAAAAAAAAAAAAAAAAACGAATGATTGTACTAATCACTCAAACAGAGCGACTGTTCCCGCGTCATTCTGAACTCTGATTCTCGTATAGCAATAACATTACGGAAATAAGGCTAGGTCTAGCCTGAACATCAACTTTGCGCCTTTTTTTTTTTTTTTTTTTTTTTGTTTTTTTTTTTTTTTTTTTTTTTTCTAGCGCCACTCAGCATGTGACGTGTGTGTGTTGGTTGAGGGGAAGGAGAGGGGGCTGGCGGTGTATGTTTATATGTATGTATATTTATATGTATGTAGTGACTCTCAGACCATGTCGAATTTGATTTGAATGCAAAAATTCTGGGCGGGGACGAAATCAGGACAGTCAGTGACGCTATCCAATCAGCCAACAGAGACGCTATAAGTTCATATCGATTCTGACCTTACAAATCACCCTCGACCTCGGTGCTTTCGTAATTAGAATCGATATGGAACCCCGTCTACCATGTTAGCCAATTCGAGCGTTTGACAGCACGTAGCCTTTTGTTATGAATAATTATCACATCGAACCGATGATCCATATATCAATTCAAGCTACAAATGTCCTTTAATATCTAAATTCACTTTACCTCCAAAATGATATATTTTCATATATGTACCGAAGGGGAATTTTTTAGTTGATAACAATTTCGTCCCCCATGGATCGAACCACCGTCCAAGTGGGACGGGGACGAAATCAGGACAGTCAGTGACGCTATCCAATCAGCCAACAGAGACGCTATAAGTTCATATCGATTCTGACCTTACAAATCACCCTCGACCTCGGTGGTTCGATCCCATGGGGGGACGAAATTGTTATCAACTAAAAAATTCCCCTTCGGTACATATATGAAAATATATCATTTGGGAGGTAAAGTGAATTTAGATATTAAAGGACATTTGTAGCTTGAATTGATATATAAATGGATCACGGTTCGATGTGATAATTATTCATAACAAAAGGCTACGTGCTGTCAAACGCTCGAATTGGCTAACATGGTAGACAGGGTTCCATATCGATTCTAATTACGAAAGCACCGAGGTCGAGGGTGATTTGTAAGGTCAGAATCGATATGAACTTATAGCGTCTCTGTTGGCTGATGGATAGCGTCACTGACTGTCCTGATTTCGTCCCCGTCCACTTGGACGGTGGTTCGATCCCATGGGGGGACGAATTGTTATCAACAAAATATTCCCCTTCGGTACATATATGTAACAAAATATATCATTTGGGAGGTAAAGTGAATTTAGATATTAAAGGACATTTGTAGCTTGAATTGATATATATATTATATATATATATATATATATATATATATATATATCTATATATATATATATATATATATAATATTTTTTTCTTGTATTTACAGTTGTCACGATTTTATTGTTCTTGACATGATTAACTGTAATAAAATCCTAGCGTCTCAAAAAATAGTTACTCGCTTTAGTTCATTTGAATAAAAGCATGTTTTAAACTTGTTTGTATTTTTTTTCATTTTAAACATTATGTTTTGATAGAAACTGTAACCGATTTATGATTGTAGCTAACCAAAAAAGAACGTGATATCCAGTAGAGCCGAAGAAGGTTTGATAAATATTTAGAGTTAAAAAATTTTATGAAAAATACCTAAGAGTTTTATGAAAGTCCTGAGATACTGAGAGAGGTCACTGTAGGGTCATTACAGGACACTGCTGACCTCCTGACCATGTAAGGTTGTATTATCAAACTGTATTGAGTTAACATGCAAAATTTCAATTAAAAAACGCTGAGATAAAAGTTTTGACTCAAACAGACCAGGACAGACATACACAGAAGTCAAGTTAAATAATCACCAGAAAGAGAAATAAATAAAGCAGAGGAGGTAAAAGGCAACTTACCTTTGATTTAAAGTTTCAGTCAAATAAAACTAACTGTAAGTAGTTACTTAAGGATTTCGTGTTTAATAAATAAAATGCCTTTAGGTATATGCCTATTGGAGTCGTTTCTTGGGTAATATTAAATTATTTTATGTACGTTCTCTGTAAAATATACTTACTTTACAATGAACATGGAAGCGCACATGCATAACACGCTAATACATTTATACACACATGCCTACATACATATACACACACGCACAGACACACGCACACACACAAAAGTCAAAACCTAAAAAAAATGAAAAGCGGCCAAAAAGGAAATTTCTATTCAAAGGACACCGAGGGCCAGGCAAAACTCCGAGAGAAATTAAGTAAAACTAATAAGACACAAAAAAATGCCTACAAATAAAAGAAACATATCATAACAGTAAAAGGTTAGAATCACAATAAAGATTTTATCTGAGGGTATAAAGATAACCTGACCATAGGATAGCAATAGCGAAAATGAGGTGTATGATAAAAAAATGAATACATTTTCAATATTATGACAGGTATAAAGGAATAACCGGAATCTGAGCATTCAGTTTTGGGATAATTTTTCGTCATTAAAACCTCGAAAATTGGCAGTTCGATGTGGCTGGAAGTTTGTATAGTTATGCAGAAATTTGTATTTTTAATGAGAGTTTTTTTTTATGTGTTCGTTCCATGTTCCATTAATTTTAATTCATTTCTGCCTGTTCCTCCATGACCTTTGTGTACTATTCCTCTTTTTAGTTGGATATAATTTTTTTTCAAATTGTTACTTTGCCTTTTCGTAATTTTTCTATGATTTTTAGTGTCAGTTTTAACGCCTATTCCATAACAGGACATTAATAGTTCAATAAATGGATGGCATGAAATTACAAAGGAAATCACAAAAGTGCATGTAAAAGTCATTACTATGATTGCATATTAGTTTTGCCCGCTAATTCAAACTTTCGAATATCATGCTTAAAAAGCGCATTACGCTACCCTATTTTTTGTTGTTTCTGAAGCAAATTTGCTGTATAATGTATATTACATACACAAACACACACACACACAGACACACACACAGACACACACACACACACACACACACACACACACATATATATATATATATATATATATATATATATATATATATATATATATATATATATATATATATATATATATATATATATATATATATATATAGATAATGTTAACCGCTATACGAAAAGAGGTTATAAATGTGCATGCTTTCTAGGGAGCAACGAACTGCTGGGCAGATGCCGACGTAGTAAAACATATCGAATCGTGTAGACATGAGCGCAGGTGCGCAAATTGACCCAGTGGGGGACCACGGGACTTAGATTGTCACGTGATAATGACGTCATTTAGAATATTCTAGACTAATTTTGTTCGTTCATACATCCGAACATGAGAACTGTGAAAGGACTAGCGTACGTGCGTTTGTACGCCCATCAAAGCGTGTGCAAGACGCAATATATTCGAATAGTGAGTGAGGAAGTCAGGATTAGACTACGAGCTTTTTACTGAGTTCACGAAGATCTACACATAAGTAAAAAGAAAGAAACTACTTAGACCACATGGTGTCTCAGGCTTCACTGTGTGTCCTGGATTAGTTGGTTCGATGGTTCGCACCAATGAGTCGACAAATTTCTTATCGACTAAAAATTCCCTTCGGTCAACTATAAGAAAATATATTAATTCCGAGGTAGAGCCAATTGGATATTAAAGGATATTTTGTAACTCGATTGTATATATATATATATCTATATAGTATATATATATATATATATATATATATATATATATATATATATATATATATATATATATATATACACATACATTGTGTTTAAGTTTCCCAATTTTATCTTGTTAGCACGTTGAAGCACAAGTCAAAATAGATGTAGGGATTTAAATCGGAATGAGGACAAGCAAATGATAGAGAAAGTTGAAATAACGACGAAGAGACAATAGCGGAAATGGCTGCTTCAGCAAATAATAATAATAAAAAGAAGAGACGATGAAAAATGGAACAGCGTCAGGTTAACTCCTGTGTATGGAGAAGAAATTAAACTTATAAATGGTGAATAATGATATAAGAAGTAAAATGGAGGAGAAGTGCATCGCTCAACCTTGTGTAAGAAATAATTCCTTCTCCATAGAGGCAGTAAAACAACAAACAGAGGATAAGAGTGATGATTACAATCACTACCTGACTACTGAATCGAAAATGAATTCTCGTTACGGAAAATTACGGACGACAAGACGCCTTACCCGGTCGCCAATCTTATCTAATTATTGTGGTAATAAACAGAGCGAGGGTCCTCTGGTACGGTATCAGAATTAATCTTCGAGATCAAAAGATGCGATGAAATATCTCATGTTTCGCCAGAATGTGAGCATCTTCCTCTTAATGACTTTCATAAAGAGATTCGGGGTCACAACGTAATTTTTCTTCCAGATTCTGCCTCAGGATCCATTAAGCAATTCCGTTTGTCATTAGAGAACGTTTTGGGCAGCGTAGCGAATTAGAAAACGAAATACAATCCTGAATAATTTACATCACATGAATATCTCTCTCTCTCTCTCTCTCTCTCTCTCTCTCTCTCTCTCTCTCTCTCTCTCTTTTAGTTCCTTCAATATTTCTTTCAATTTTGTGTCTAGCAACACCTGGTTTTATTCATATTCATATTGATTTTAATGTATCCACATCATTTAAGCTTCCCATACAAAGCTGTGTTACGAACACATTCAGTCATATTATAGTGAGTGTGATGCATATTCGTTTGATTTCTGCGTATAGACACAAACATACAAGTATGTACATATATATATATAGATATATATATATATATATATATATATATATATATATATATATATATAGAATACATATATATATTATATATATATATATATATATATATATATATATATATATATATATATATATATATAAAATATATAATAAAAAAAAAAAAATTAAACAGCCGCAATAACTTTTTTTTTTACTTTCCAACGTCTACATATCTTTACATTCGTTTATCATGTTAGGACTGTAACGTAATCCACGCTGGAAATAACCGAAGAAGCAATAATCCCATGGTAGGATTCGATTCCACATACGAAAATCGAAAGTAAAAATTAGTCTGCAGTTAGTCCATCCAGGACTTTTAAGTTCTCAGGATTTAGTTCTTTCTTTTTTGTATGATTTTTTCAATAATATTACAGGGTTAAGGAACTTTATAACATCCCCTGCGATTTACTGTGGACTACAGCAGCTCGTAGCCTTTTAATTTGCTTTCTTTGTGTCCCAGAGGGAAGGAGGACTAGAATATGCTTTTCGTCCAGAGAGAGATAGAGAAAAAATTGCCCTTAAAATATGTTAATTTTTTACATATTTTAGATACTAACTGTGACCTATCCTCAAAAAAAAAAATAATTAATGAAAACATAAAAAGGAAACAGTAATGATAAGTAATGAATAATTTGCGAAAACCATTGTGAATAGGAAAACGGATTATTTCAAAGATTTTCAACTGAGGAAACCCTGAACCTGCTGGACGATCGTTCCTTCATTTACACAAATCTCCACGAAACCTCCCCAGCGCAATTATCCCTCAGGACACCACTTTCTGCTTATTTACGGATGCAATAGCAACACACAACGAGACAATCTGAGCTTCTAATGTTACGATTATAATTGTTTCCTTAATGCAGTTTTTGTTTATATTTGTGGAGATAGATTTCGATTGTTGTCAAACTGACCTATACACGGTATGTATTTATCTTCTTAACACTGCGGACGGATACTATTAATTCCTTCTGTTTGAGAAAATTGAAAGTTTATTACAATGATATGTACAATTTCGGAATTTGGCTAATATATTGACATATGTTTTTACTATGAAGGTCTAGCTTAACCAAATGGGTTACACTAGAAATGTACGCGACTTACCAACCGATCCACTGCTGACTAACTCCTAATCTGTAATCGAAACACAAAGGGGTTACCTGACTGATACGGCTTTGCTCAAATAATTGAGCAATAGCATAGAGGGCGCTTAAAATGAACTTGATTCCGTTAACTACAGGTGAAGAAATTACGTTACACTTCACTTCACTGAAGCATAAATAAAAAAATAAAATCAAATAAAAGCGGCTTCCTCCTCTTCGGGGGGGGGTTCAGATAGAATGGGAAGCAAGCGAAAAAAAATCAGAACAAAAGTTACATGAAGGCAGCTCGGGAGAGCAAATGAGGAGTGTCCTGGCCAAGCTTACAGCATTTTCTAAGCACAAACTCCTCTATGCTATGCTTTCTTATAGTTTTAGAGGTTTGTGGTATTGCTCCGTGCAGATGGCATCGAAGCATTTAGTGGGAGCGTGTCAATGTGTGGGTATGAGGTCATCGTGGCTCGGGTCTTCAATATGTCGCCTGGGGTGAGGATTAGTGCTCCCTCCAAATCTGTGCCAGAAAACCGAGTCTCAACGGTCATTTGGACAAGGAAAGCTGATTAACATGAAAGGGAGTTGTAAGAGGTTATATAGGGGGTCGAATTCTACCTACATTTTACTCTACGGATTACCTGAAAGATAATGAAATATGATTTACACACACACATACACATGTGAGTATATATATATATATATATATATATATACAATATATAATATATATATTTATATATATATATATATATATATATATATATATATATATATATATATATATTATATATATATACCCATATATATATATATAGATATATATATATATATATATATAATATATATATATATATATATATATATATATATATATATATATATATATATATATATATAATATATATATATATATATATAGTATATATATATATATATATATTATATATATATATATATATATATATATATATATATATATATATATATATATATATATATATATATATATATATAAATATATATATACACATTATATATATATTATATATATATATATTATTATATATATTATATATTTATATAGATATATTATATATTATATATATATATATCTTAAATAAATATATATCTTTAGTATATATTATATTATATATAATATTTAATTTATATATATATATATATAAATATAAATATTATATTATATCTATAAGATATATAGATAGATATATATATTAATATATTTGATATTATATATTATAATAAATATATATTATATATATATATAATATAATTTATCCTATTATATATATATATATATTATATAATATATCTATATATATATTGTTATATATATGAAAAATAATAAAATTTATATATATAATATAATATATATAAATATATATATATATAATATATATTATATATATATCTATATATATAATATATATATATATATATATACACATAAAACGAAATTAAATTAATTATCAATAGAAACAGAGGAGAATAGATGCATCAAGCCGGAAACAGGCGGCGGCTAATTGAAAGAAAAAAAAACAGTTTTACAAGCTTTTATATTTTGTTGCTGTAATATGATCGCAAGCGAAGAATTATACCAACTCCTTGAAGCCCCATGACTTTCAATCATTTTCTTTTTCCTCATATGTTCTCGTATGCATTAAAGTTTATTTTGGGAGGGGCCAGACATATTCATGAAATACAATTTGCAATTAGATGATCCTCTTCCGTTCATATTTGCTTAGTCATGAATTTCAATTACAGTTGTATTGTCAGGGGCAGTTTCCCATTACCGAAAGAAGAGTTTGCTTCATAATGGGTTTCCTAACCACCTGACTTCTGGAGGTGGAAGTCTTATCCGTCACTTTCTCTAAATTGTTTACCTTAACTTTTACTGCTGTTTGTCTTACTCTTCGTTTCTAACTTTATCTAACCTTCTGTCGTCTTAACAGATATTCCTATTTGGAGTGTATAAGTTCAATATGTAGAGAGATAATGGAATTGTATAAATGGAGTCAAAGTTACAGGAATTATACGATGAGATATTTATGATTTATTTATTATAATGAAAATAAAAAAAATACATAATGTGATTTAAACAGTGCAGAAAAATTATTTATAATAAGATATAACTTATTCATTTTAAGTTTCATTGGTGAAACAAGGTTCCATTTGATTGTAAATTTTAGCATGTACTAATTTCCGTTAAAAGTTAGGAATATAATGTTTACAGTTTATGCGTGAGAGGAAAATCTTGTACGCGTCCCGAATAATTGTTAGAAAAGAAAGTGCATTTACTTATACCTCATCTAGAACCAAAGGAAGTACATACATTATTTTCATAAATTTCAGGATAAGTAAAATTTGTTGTTGCAAACGAAAAATTCAGAGGAATTGAAAATACTAAAACAATTCACCCACCTTTCTCTTTGGCTGTCTTTTGAGTTTTGTCACATATATTGAAAATGGAAAAGTTCGAGGACCCTCTTCCCCGGAAGCTCCACCGTCCAACACCCGTCTCTCTCTCTCTCTCTCTCTCTCTCTCTCTCTCTCCTCCTCTCTCCTCTCTCTCTCCGAAAGAGGTGTCGTCAGAACTGACCAGTATACCCATATTGAATTTTCCGCTGACGTGCCTAGGACAAGGAAGCGACCGAGTTATCATCTCATCACTTTTGTATGGAGTCTTCGCCGTCAGGAAAATTGCCTTTGTTGTAACAATGTCAGGCAGGGAAAGAGCCCAGTATCTTTACGAGAGCTCATGAAACCTGCAATACAAATGCATTTGTAAACGATCCGATTTCCACTACTGCAACAATATTAAAGAAGAGGAGCAGCGCTCTGAGTCCCTTTGCACTCGACGTCGACGGTACTTAAGCTTCTCTGGAACTCAGGCGTTTCCTTCGTAAACTGCGAGAGGTCATCGTAATTGTTCACTGAAGACAAAAATATACATATATATATACATATATATATATATATATATATATCTATATATATATATATATATATATATATATATATATATATATATATATATATTATATATATATATATATATATATATAATATATATATATATATATATATATAATTTTTGGTGTCTAGGCCAGTCCCTTATGGCGCTCATTATTTGCTGTTGATAAGCCAGTCACAGGGCTGGAAACTTTCAGTCTCTCGAGAGAGTTCACATAGGCAGGGTGTATCTTCCACCTCTCCTGAAACACGTATACCTCAGGAGAGGTGGAGCATAGATCCTACTCATGTGAACTCTCAAGGGAGACTGAGAGTTTCCAGCCCTGTGATTGGCTTATCAACAGCCAATCAAGAGCGTCGTAAGGGGCTGGCCTAGACATCAAATGAACGGTTGATGTGAATCTACTATAGTACATATAGCGTTGCCAGATGTACGATCATAGTTAACTTTAACCTTAAATAGAAATAAAAAAAAACTCCTGATGCTACAGAGCTGTAATTTGGTGTGTTTGATTACCGGAGGATTGATAATCAACATGATAATTTGCAGCCCTCTAGCCTCAGTGTATTTTAAGATCTGTGGGTGGACAGAAAAGCTACGGACGGACAGGCAAATAGTCATCTCAGTAGTTTTCTTTTACCGACAAAAAATTGATATATAATTATATTTCTTTATATGATGAAAGAGCTTGAAACAAAAGCAAAAAACGTTCCTTTATCTATTCCTTACAATGACATTGAGCTCATACATTACATATGAACTGCGGTCATAAACTAGGTTACTTGACGGGCAGTCTCTTATATGATAACATGTTACCGTAGCGAAAGAAAGAGGTCATAATAGCATTAAGCTATCTAAAAGCTCTCAGTTTGTAAATAAAACATTTTATCCCAAAGTAGAGGAGCCTCCACTTAGGAGTGTGGACCGAAATAACGAGGAAGCTTTTTCTTCTGAGTTTGTTGATATTGTGAATTGTTCTTAGGAAAGGACTAGACCATCGAATTTGCAAACTATCTCCCTGTAATACTGACGAGAAAAGTTGCAAATATTCTAATAACGTCATATTATACAGACTGATCTTTTTACAATTAAAAGTATACGCATGTCATGCGGCGGTTCCCAATGATTTGTGAAAAAATACACACACACACACACACACACACACACACACACACATACACACACACACACATATATATATATATATATATATATATATATATATATATATATATATAGTTTTTTATTTGGTGGAAGTCACTGTAAATAAATGGGAGGAGAAACTTACTTACACCGTGCACAGTGGTTGCTGTTGGTCTGAACACCAGAGGCTTATCTGCTACTTATGGGGCATTTCCTTCTACGAAAGTCGACAACCTTTGAGATAAGTTCTCTACCGCAAACTAACAGTCCTGAGAGGAAAGGCTGACTACATAAATTATGGTTGCCATCGGATACAGAGAGGATTTTTACCATTCATGTAATTATTCCATTTGATTCCGAAAAGAGATTAAGGTTTTTTATTCAGAAAATTCCGATCATTGCTAATTATTTTCTGTTTCAAAGGATTATTTTTCTTCTTCCAGTAAGGAGTTGATTTCCAGCATTCATTTCTTGCAGTGTATAGAACTGTTTCGAATTTCTCACAGCTGTTTAAATAAAGTCCTATACGTTATGCTTATTCCTAGAGTACCGAAGCAGAAGGGAGGTGGAATTTCCTTCTTGGAAAAAAACAGAGGGAGAGGGAAATGCCACGATGAACGTCAGACGGTGCGAGGGGAAAATAGGTCACGCATCTCTCCATGCATTACACAAGAGAGAATAATTATATATACCTGGACATATATTTTGGACTTCGTTTGTGCGTGCAAACCATTACATTGACACGGTTCCAAATGCACACATTTATATGCTGTTAAATTTCACAGTGTGTATCAAATCCGCTGAATATATCTTACAAAAGTATACATGTAGTACAGTACAATTAGATCAATTTTAGCTGAAACCTCCAAATTTAGAATGACAAACTGAAAACTTTGGGAATATGTAGGGTGATTTTTGTATTATCTTCATCCAGAAAAGTCCCAAAAAATCCAGTGACGGGTTTTTCGAGTTATGGCCACAAAATGGCGGCCATTTGGGTTTTTTCAGTTTTTCTCATTTATTGCTCCTAAAGGGTGGGTCCAAAAAAATAAAATTGGTAGATGAAATATACATTATTTTGTATTATAAGGTAGTTTTAGAAGCTATTTGAATAAATTTCATCAGTACTAAATGCATCAGTGTGAAATTATGGGCCTTTATTTTTTAAAAATTCTGTTACTCGTAGTTGACAGGAATATTCCTATTCCTGCTATTGGAAAAATAATTGGTATATCAAAATTTTTACCTAAATAAACAATGTGCAGGATCTTCTTGTCTTTCAAATGATACCAAAATGACACTTCTAGGACGCACCATTGCCGCGGTATCTTTGTTTGAATACATGTACTTCATTTGGTGCCATTAACAATTACCTAGTTCCTACCATACAATCGTCAACATTTTGCTGTTTTGAAGACATTCATAGATCACATGCTTATGACATTACAATTAGTGAGGATAAATTCTAGGTCACATAACCACAATTACCATAAAAATTATGTAGCTAACTGTACAGCTATACAGCTGTACAGACAAAAATTAACTTCAACTTGATGATGCTCCATTTTTACACACAAGAGATTATGCATTAATTACTCTAAAACAATAATATGAATCATTATTATTCTCGTAAATTATTTCCTTTCTTTTTCTGTAAGGGTTGAGAATAGTCTTCATTTTCAGTTTCACCATGTTCTTCTACATATCCATCTATATCTCCTTATCTTCATGAAATGAACATTGATTATTGCACCCATGCCCAGCACAATACCCACACATATGTGTACAAGGGAGTCCACTTCTCCTCACTCGCAGTTCAGTTCACAACCTTTTCTACTATTACATGTTATAAGATGAAATAGGAATGTTGTACGGGCTCTTTAAACGATGTTGCTGTCTTAGTCGGTCATTTTCTAAATTCCAATCCCAGTCAGTGGGGTCTAGATAATCCCTTGCCACTGTTGTACTTGATGGAAGGTACGATAAGAATGTTGGCGTGCTGCTGGTGATGTTGGAGGAAGTGTAGCTAGATCAAATTTGGCATTTACAGACTGTTTAGCTATCGTCCTTAAGTAATTAAAGTACCTTTGTTTATCAAGACTACCTTCTGGCTTTCCTCCATACAGGACAAGAAGAAATGCTTCGCCAGCAGCAGCTATATCATCTGCAGAGGCCTGGGGGTCATTAAAATGTGCATCTTGTGACTTAGTACAGGATTCTCCTATACTCTTTTATAAGAAACCCTTTTACCCTTGCGATACAGAGCAGAGGTTGTATCGCAACATGTTATTGCATGCAGGAAGAGCAAGCTGTCAGTCATATCCCCTATTTTGCTCTGAATTCTTTCACTGCTGAATATTTTATCAGGATGTGCTTTGTTTGCTGGGATCATCAGTTTGATATCAGTCTGAGGTTTGGCAAGTGCAAATTAAGAGGACAAGAAGATAAGTGTCCTCCCCCCACAATAAACTGATTCCTGTCCTGAATCTCGTAAATGAGTTGCTGTTGTTATTATCAATCTGTCAGCATCTGCCTCTGCCTGATGGACCTTACAGCCAGCAGCTTCCAGGTGGGTAGATAGGAGTTTGATCAATCCTATCTTGTTTTTAATATTTCCTAAGAACTCCTGTTGAGAGACCGGGACTTGTATGTGGCTTTCTACAGCTATAACTCTAGATGATTGTGTCCATCCTCGAAGAAAGTGTTCTTCATCCTCTGTACTGTGACTGTCATAGCCATCAAATATTGTGTGAGCGTTCCTGTACTTCTGTTTAATGAACGATGTATACTGAAAACATATCTGACTGAATGTAGCAGGATGTTGCCACACAACATGATGATGGTACCCATCATCTAAAATAGTATACAATACTCCAGCTGGAGGAACACTTTCACAGGGTGCCAATGCCTCAATGACTGGTACAAGAGCAGATTTTTATGCTTTCCTCATTGAAAAATCACCAAAGAGGGAAGGTGGTTGAGGTACAAGTTCATATCCCAGAATGATGCAAGGTCAGAATCACTTCTAGCAACGCATATAATTCGATGGAATAACTGGTTTGCATTGACAGTAATCAGTGTATCATTAATCATAATTGATTTTGTTACAGATGACAACGACCTGATGTTTTTTCGCTGTAGGTGAATATCTCTGAATGCTTTTTCTTCGCTGTTTTCATTGATGCTCTTCCAACTGTATAGGCTTCATCACAATTCACTTTTTCATTGGCAACAATACCACTCGATATGGAAATTAGGATAGATGCTGGTCAGTTTGTATGGCTTTGTGTACAGCCAGCCAATCTTTAAAGGTATTCATGTCAGTAAGATCACGAGTCTACCGAGATTCACGAAGGTCAAGATGCTGTTCTGAAGTGGTAACAGTAACTCCACTAACAGACTCAACAGCATTACTGATACTGGCTGTTGCGGGCATTGACTTAAACCCATTAGCGATAATGATGGTGTTATTCACGTCCTCGGGTGAGACCTCCAGATGTTTTGATGGAACGCATGAGGACTTGCTCAATTGTCATATCAGTCCAGATCCCTGACCAGAACTTGTCACATCTTCTAATTGTGAAATATCCCTCTGTTGCAAACTTTTCAAACTCCTCTGGTTTCATGACTTTTTTCCAGTTTATGCATTTGCTGTAGCAAGACTTGAGCAGACTTTGCATAATTCAGGTGTCCTTCTGCTGCAAGTATGGTAGCATGAGTTTTACACTGTAGAGGTGAAGATTCCAATCACCACAACGCTCTGCCCTTATAAAGAGTTTCACGATTGTAATACATCTAAAATACTGTACCCATAGCTTTTCGGTTCTTCCACATGATTCAACATCTGTAGCTTCATTTCAAGTTGATTCATGATGGACTTACAGTACTTGAATTTGCTGTTTACTCCAGTGTTTCAGTGTTGTCAAACAAAGACATGCAGCAGGTTTGTAAGTCTTTCTTACGGTCATATTAACCGAAGATGACTCCAACAATAGTACTGCTAATACAAGTTGAGTAAGGAAATGAGCTCGAAGACTCCTGACATATGCACATCAGTCATCATATGAACAACACTGTTCTTTGCATACACCGTCTCCCACAGTTCTTCAAGGCCACTTCCAGCCATTTATGGTCCCTTATAGCTCCTAAAAATGACATAAGAAAATTAAACCCTCCAAGGACGTACAGTGACATGGGAAAGAGCGCATACTGGGACCAGCTAGCAAGAACCATATCACAAGCTTTAGAGTAAAGTGGTTGGTCAAAGGTTACCATGACTGTAGACTGTCCACTCTTTAGACCTTCTTCTACAGCATTCAGGAGGCAATTGTAAATCGTAGAAGGTTGGAAGGATCAGATTAACAAATGGTACAGGTAGTACAGCTGACG